>NW_023601378.1:0-45212 GCF_014898055.3 Talpa occidentalis
TATTTATGCATACAAGAACTGGGTGTAAGCCAGAGGTGTGTTGTGTGTGGGGGTGGGGGTGAAAGGATTCACCAGAGACAGAGCGGGGAGCAGAACAGGCAGATCTTACTGAAATATACTGCTAAGCGGAGCAACAGGCAAGACAGAAAAGGTCTGCTGCGCCATGTGGGTTGCTCCCTGGCAGGCTGGGAATTAAACTCGTGCTGCAGAGGGTGGTGATAGCTTGATAGTGCTGTCTTTAACACCTGTGCCACCAGGGAGGCCTGAGAATAGGGAATTTAGGAAAGAGGGAAGTTCTGGAAATAGTTATGAAAAGTAAAAAAAAAAAAAGGTACACATCTGAAGAGGTATGATCCTATACCCCTGAATCACATACAGTGTCATAAACCACCGTTACCTCAATTTAAAAAAAAAAAAAAACATTTAACAAAATTAAATATAAAGGAATAGTCATTTAATAATTGTATGATTTTCTAATGGAATACATCTGCTGGAACATATAACCTTTATTAGAATTTTAAGATCCATTCCTAATGGAAACTTTTAACATAAGCTGCTGGAGTACATACCTTAGGAACAACATCAAATATTCCCAAATAAGCAGCTTTCCATTGTAGAGTTTTAAACAATAAAAGCCTATTTGGACTGAAATTTAATGTGTTCATACATTTTACAAACCTTGAACTCCACTAATGTTGCCTGGAGGATTTTTTTAATAATTAATTCACAGCTATCCTATTTACCTTTGCTATAAGTATGTTAGTTTCTTCTGTTATTTGGAAAGAAAGTACCATCTCTGCATTTCTGCTCAATTTCCTGTGAAGTTAAAACTTCTCTGAAAAATCTACTAAAAAATATAGTCTGGGCCTCCTCGGTGGCGCAGCAGTTGAGCGCTGGATTGCAAAGCTCCCGCAGCTCTGCAGGGCCGGTTCGATCCCCAGCTGCTCCCGGCCACCAGTGAGGGTCCCACATGGCACGCAGACCTCTCCTGCCGCCCGCTGCTCCCCTCAGCAGTGTACTTCGGTCCTTCTGCCTGCTCTGCTCCCCGCTCTGGCTCTGGTGAATTCATTCACCCTCCAGCGCTTCTGCTTGTACCCAGTGTTTGTATGAATAAATAATAATCTTTTAAAAAATAAAAATAAATAAATAAAAAAATAGTCAGCCTAACTCCAATTACATGAAATCATATTTATTGCAATATTTTATTTCAAATCTGTCATACATTTGATAAAATGAATCTTTTATCTCTTACATACTGATTGTATGCATTATTGTTACTATTGTTATTATTTGGCAAAATTTTTCTGTGTTGCATGACTTTGTTTAATACTTTGTGGAATTTAGGAACAGGAATAAGGAATATCAATACCATGTTAGTATCCCCTATATGTTAACTCACATAACATAGTGAATATTAGAGTGGCAATTATGTTGCAAAGGATAGAAGCAAAATAAGACTTCTTGTCTTCAATGATATTTCAGTGGAGGTGTTTATTTTTGTTTTTTCTTGTGATTCTGCAAAGAGCCTACTATGCTTTTACTTTGAATACTTTTTTTTTTGCAAAATCTCCATTTTATAAAAATGTAAGTTTGACTTCATCAACAATCTTGATACATGATTGAAATAACTAAAAATTTTCATCATGGATTCTAATTAAATGCAGTTAAAGTTTTTTGAAGTATTAAAGTTTTTGCAAATGTTTCCATATAGATTTCATTTTTATTTTCAAACTATTTTATCATTTTCACTTATATATTCATAATTATTTTTTGTTTTTAGCTATAAATATTAGCATAAATGGATTTATGCTAGCTTAAGCATGGTCTTCATTCTCTTCTTTAAGAAACAAATAAAAATGTGACATTAGATATACTAATTTAGATTATACAAAGCATCTATTTCTTTCACAAGGTAAATTGTTGAATCAATTCAGATTTCTTTCTATCTTTTTTCAGAATTCACATTCTTACACAATTTTTTTACTAGAATAAATGTTTATAAATTTAATAACCAACTCAATATCATTACTATGTGATTTCCAGAAAAAAAATGGGCAACATTTGTCTAAGAGCTCTCGATTTATTCTACCTCTCACCACAGAGAACTTACCCTCCTTGATCATCTATGTATAGTATGCTCTGTAATGTGTGTTATTGTTTTTAAATTAAATCATGACATTTGTCCCATCAGTCAGAATGAGGATGAAATATTTCAAAATTATTCACTACCATTTGCTGTTAGGTTTTGCTTAGTCCTCAGTTCTCAAATGATAAAAAGACAACTAATTTTAATAAGTAATTTGTTAATGCTAACTCTGTGCTGTGTTGTATTTTTAACAATTTTATTAAATCCTCACAATTTTCTGACATAGATTAGTTATCATATTTCAGAAACTTAGTGTGTTTCTACTATTTTACGACCCCACAAGTGTATGAGAACCAGCTGTTCCTTGTCCTTGATTGTATTGTATCTTATTTTGATTGTATTGTATTGTATATCTTTTTTTATTGTTCTTACAGGAGTCATTCAGTTTTAATTATTTTTTACTAATTTGCAACTAATGATGCTGAGCCTGATTTAACATCCATGTAACTTATCGAGTAAAGTGCTAGCTCAAATTATATATTCCATTTTAAAGATTTATTTATTTATGTATGTAAGAACTGGGGGGTAGGGCAGAGATGGGGAATGAGAGGATTCACGAGAGACAGAGTGGGGGACAGAACAGGCAGACCTACTGAAATACACTGCAGAGGGGAGCAGTGGGTGAGACAGGAGAGGTGCTTCGCCATGTGGGTAGCCCCTGGTGGGGCATGGAACTAATGCAGCAATGGCTGGTAATAGCTTGATGACGCCAGACTTTAACCCCTGTGCCACCAGGGAGGCCCCCCCTTTTTTTTAATTCATTTTACTTGTTTCATTTTAGATAAAAAGTACTGTCTTCTTTATTTATGAGTCTTTATACATTGTGGAGACAGGTTTTCTACTAAGGACTTGAAACTCTTTGAAATAATTCACTCTATGTCTTGTTTTACTTTTTAATTGCTTTTATTCTCTCAAGTGTCTTTTGAAGAATGGAAATGCTTGACATTGATGTACTCTAATTAGCAATTGTTTCTTTTTATAGTCTCTGCATTTGATAATATAAATAAGAAAACTTTGCCTAACCTAAAGTCACAAGATTGTCTCTAGACTGGCTAGTAGAAAGAAAGTATTCTGAGCCCTGTGTGGGCCTGCTGATTTCGCTCTGCTCTTTTTGAGTGGCTCTTTCTCTGGAGCCTTTTCACACTTATTGTTCAGTACTTATCTAAAGACACTTGTGGGTTTTAACCTCTTCACTATCAGGAGCGCCATTTCTAGATCTCATATATCTCTCTGTGTAGTTCTCTTTTCTCTAGTTTTTCCTGTGTTCTCCCTCCTCCCTGGATATCTGGCTCCGTTTCCTCAAGGAATTCTGGGAAGGGTGTTCCATGTCTCTGAGGCACAGTCTAAAAACTGTCTTGAGGAGATGGGTTGACGCAATCATAAATATCATATCACTATTTTTTTCCCTCTTCAGGGATCTCTGTCCTATGTTGTGTGATGATGCACAATGTCAGATAACAATTCCCATATATTTGTGTAATTCTTCATGGAATTTATTGAATAGATTGCTAAAACCTCATAAATAACTAAATAATTTATTTCTAGTGATCACTCAGGATGAATTGTATCCTTTTATTGGAAAATAATTCTCCATGGTTTCTTGTGTTTCTTATGTTGTCTTATGAGCAACTGCTTTTCCTCTTGACTGTCTTTGCGAGGATGAAGAATTAGAGACTGTCCTTGGAAGAGAGAGATGATATTATCCTGTAGAGCAAAGGACATATTTGCTCGTGGTCATAAAAGATACAGATAGTATCTCCCTCCAGACCAAAGTTTAGGCATGGTTAGTATTCGATATAAAATATTTAGGTTTCCTAACTTTACTACTTTTTTTATAATGAAATAAAACCCACTGTGTATGCACCTGTCGGCTGGATCTTTCGATGAAACCCAATACCAACTAGAGCTTAAGAAGCCAGCATAAAGGAGTCTGGTTGCTGCCACTTTTGGGAGTAATAAAGCCCTTTTTCTCATACCTACTCTCAATATTCATGAGATTGTGGCAGACTAAATTCTCATTTGAAAATAGGGTAAAATCCCATACTTTTTAGTTTTTACGAACTTGTGAATAATTTGTGAACCTAGGTTAAATAGAATTAATACCAGGCCACCCTGGTGGTTCAGGGGTTAAAGTCTCAGTGCTGTCAAGCTATCGCCAGCCACTGCTGCATGATTTCCATCCCGGACCAGGGAGCCAACCCACATGACACAGCAGACTTCTCCTGTCTCACCCACTGCTCCCCTCAGCAGTGTATTTCATTAGATCTGACTGTTCTGCTCCCCACTCGGTCTCTGGTGAATCCTCTCACCCTGTACCTCTGGCCTAGACCCCAGTTCTTGTATGCATAAATACATAAAAATAAACATTTAAAAAATAGTGTTAATACCTGTAAAAATAGTACATAACCTTTCACTTAAAGGTGGTGTTATTATAAAATTCATCAACTGTAAATCTAGTTATAAAGGAATAGACATATTGTCAAAAGTGATAAACATTTACATAAAGAAGCAGAGGGAGTAGGGTGTATTATTTCCTGGGACTGCAGTAACAAAGTAAAACAAACTGGTTGGTTCAAAACAACAAAATGTATTATCTCATAGTTCTGGAGGCTAGAAGTATGAAATCAATGCATTTGCAGCATTAAATTCACTCTAAACACTGTAAGGAGGGATCTGTCTTTGCATCTTTTAGTTTCAGATAGCCCCAGACACACATTTGTTTATGGCAACATATCGGTAATTACAATCTCTGCCTCTGTCTTCACATATGATTCACATATGATTCTCCTTGTCTCTTCTCATCCTCCTGTATATAGCTATGTTCAGATTTTTCCTTTTTTTAAAAATTTTTAAAAGATTTATTTATTTATACAAGAGCTGGGGTACAGGGCAGAGTTGCTGGAGGGTGAGAGGATTCACCGGAGACAGAACGGGGTGCAGAACAGGGAGGCAGACCGAAAGCACTGCTGAGGGGAGCAGTAAGCGCGGCAGGAGCAGTCTACCTTGCCATGTGGGAATCTCCCTGGCTGGCGGGAATCAAACCCTCACTGCAGAGGAAGAGACAGCTTCATAGCACTGCATTCCAACCGCAGCACCACTGGGGAGGCTCCCAGATTTTTCCTTTTCATAGTGAATACATCATATTGGATCAGAAGCCACTCTAAAGATCTCTTTTTAATTTGTTTACACCTGTAAAGATCATATTTCCAAGTAAAGTTACATTCTGAGGTACTGGGAATTAGTACATATCTTTTCTATAAGACACAATTGAATCTATAACAGGAATTACACTGCAAATGAAGTAAGTAGAATAAATATCTTAATAAAAAAAAACCTAAAAATATAAGGATATGTCCTAAAAGCTTGTCATTAATTATAATTAATATCTTTTAAATAGTCTTGACAATGTAGACAGGTTAGGTTGTTTCTTAGCAGAAGAGAGAGTGGTATTAATATAATTTTCAATTCAAATCACTTGACCACATTCCCTTTCCTAATGGTAGACCATGAATGGGGGAGGAGCAAATATTCACAGGTATAACAGTTTCTGTATTGAGAAAATTTTACTTAATAGACAATATATTTGCTACATAAAACTGACGTAAATTTATTGCCGTAAAATGTCACTACATTGAGCAGCTTGATTTTTCTGAATGAGTTTGTACAGATTGAGTCTTATTATAGTTGCTACCCATTAAATCAAGAGATTTTGAAGTCTGTATCTTGACAGTAAATTCCCCTAAAGAGTAGGATTTATTATATTTAACATGAGTGATATTTAAGAATAATTTCTTAGTACTTCAAATGACATAATTTGGTAACATAAGGCACAATTTACTCAGCTATAAAAAAAATCTGAAGATATATATGAAATGATGGTTTTTATCAATTTAATTATATTCACATTTCAATCTTACCATTGTCTTATTTTCTTTTTTTTTTTTTATTTTTTATTTTATTTATTTATTTATACAAGCACTGGGTATAGTCAGAAGCGCGGGTGGGTGAGAGAATTCACCAGAGCCAGAGCTGGGAGCAGAGCAGGCAGAAGGACCAAAGCACACTGCTGAGGGGAGCAGCAGGCGGCAGGAGAGGTCTGCGCGCCATGTGGGACCCTCCCTCAGGTGGCCAGGGAGCAGCCGGGGATCAAACCGGTGCTGCAGAGGCTGCAGGCAGCTTCACAGCCCAGCGCTCAACCGCTGTGCCACCAGGGGAGGCCCCATTGTCTTATTTTCTATTTGCAGTAACAACCTGGTAACCTAATTAACATGCCAAATAAAGTATAGTAAATAAACACTCAGAAAGGAATAGTAGAAATCTGTTCATGCATTTCATTCTAGTCTTCTTGTCAATATAGCATGAATTGAGCAAGATACCTGAAGCTGGTTTTTAGATGCTCTTGAGGAAGCATTTTCACAGAGAGAAACAAAAAAAAGAATTAAAGAATATACTCCATTGCCTCAAAACCTAGGTCTTTGTGAATCAACGATTAAAAAAAAATTCAGATATTTTACCATAAATACCATTAAAGAACTACATGTTTGGATAAGTATTGATTTTTCTTTACATTTTCTCAGAATGAAACATCTTGTAGAACTCCAGAGATGAATTCAGTTGGCTAAAAAAAGAAAAGAAAATTTAAGAGTACATGAAGGTGAATGTATAGGAAGTTGATGGGCAGAGTATTCCAAGACTTTTATACAATTTAAACTTAAAAGTAAGGTTAATTTGCTATATAAGATCTAAGGTATCATTTACGGTCACATTATTATTTTTTAAAGATTATTTATGCATACAAGAACTGGGGTGAAGGCCAGAGGTGTGTGGGGTGAGAGGATTCACCAGAGACAGAGCGGGGAGCAGAACAGTCGATCTACTGAAATACACTGCTGAGGGGAGCAGCGGGTGAGACAGGAGAGGTCTGCTGTACCATGTGGGTTCGCTTGGTGGCCGGGGATCGAACTCGTGCTGTGGTGGCTGCTAATAGCTTCATAGTGCTGACATTTAACCCCTTGTGTCACCAGGTATGCCCCCTACAGTCAAAATTTTTAATAAATTTAGATTGTTCTCAGGTAGCATAAAGCCTCACTGTGCTGGGGCACCACATTACAAGTCTCTTTTGTACCATCAAAATTAAAAACAGGGCCTCCCTGGTGGCACAAGCGGTTGAACGCCGCACTGAGAAGCTGTCCACAGCCTCTGCAGCGCCGCTTAGATCCTGGCCGGCTGGCGAGGGTCCCACATGGCACAGCAGACCTCTCCTGTCGCTGCTCCCCTCAGCAGTGTATTTCGTTAGTCTGCCTGTTCTGTTCCCCACTCTGTCTCTGGTGAATCCTCTCACCCTCCCACGCATCTGGCCTGGACCCCAGTTCTTGTGTAAATGAATAAATAAAAATCTTAAAAAAAAAAAAAAGAACAACACCAAATATGCAAGACACACTGCTTTATTTAGATAAAGTACAATGTAAGATATTCTGGCAGCTCTACAAATCTGTATGAGTAAAAGGAAAAAGATGTAAAACAAGTGGAATAAGGGTATATGGAATTTACTAAAATGTGCAACTTGCCTCTAATGGTAGATTACTGAAGCCTTGAGGAAAAAATGTAATGTGGGAAGGCCTGAACGTGACTTAGGAATATTACATTATTTATTCATGTATAATAGTAAAATAATTACTATTATAGCCACCATATTTGAATAGTCAAATATGTCAGGCATTTTGATAAATATTGGGTTGGTAAAACATACTAAACAGCCTATAATAGTATTGAATTAATAGTATTGTTTTCAGTGTAGCTGTGAGGAGACTATGACTTGTTAAATACTTGCTATAGTTGAGAAATTTCAATTTAACATTATGAAAGAAGTTATTTGCTTGGAGAGTCATCAATGTCATTTATGGTTTCAAAGTCAAGTCCATATTAGAGCATGAAGTCACAAGAGTGGAGCATATGGAACCAGAACTTAGTGACCCACAAAATTGTAATACGGCTATAAGAAAGAGTACTGTCTTATTGAGTGTTATTGGTGGAATGTTTGCCTAAAAATGTACTCAATAAGCAGAATTATGCTATACACTTTGCATTCACACTGTTTAATCTTGACAAACTACTTACTCTAAGCCACGCACAAAGTGACTATTTCAACTGGAATTCAGACTCAGGTCTTCCTGATTTCCAAGAACATTCAATTTCCATCTTATAGATTGACTTGTGATGACTGCAAAAACAGTGAAGAATAAGGACAACCATGGTCCCTGAATGTTCAGGTACCTAAGTGCTAGTTGAAAGTGACTTCAACTGGCAAAGATCTTACAGAAGTTCAGGTTAATCCTGTATCTCATAGTGTAAGGAATGGTCTATAGAATAAATTAGGGAAGTGACCAGTCTGTCATCAAGTAACTAAACAAACAAATAAATTCTGTAGGTTAGTTAGCATTTTCAAATATAAATGATTAAATCCAGAATTTATAAATATCTGGATATGTTTCAGTTTTATTTCTCTCTCTTTTTTTTTTGTCTGTAATAGCCACACTGAAACTGCTTTTAGTCAGTATCATAATGATAGATTTTAGTGTATGGATCCTGAATTGCTAATTATTTGGGCAAGACTCAAATTTATATATATATATATATATATATATATTCACACACATAAATAATATATAAATTAATTAACATACTGTGTTATGTAGCCAGGGAGTAGTGAAATCAGAATTGAATTAATGTCCATTTGACTTTAAAACCCTTTCTGTAAACCACTATGTTATGAAACCTTAATCACAATACTTATTAATGGTGATTGTTAGTTGATGCATTACCAAGCACTTTTTAAAGTTTATTTTGACTCCTGTGGGATACTCAAAAATACTGTTTTAGAGCATTGTAATTTAAATAATATACATGCCTTTGAGATCATCTTATTCCCAACTTACTTTAAGCATGTTGTATTCTCTAGGAATATATTTAGAATACTGTGCTCTTTAGTCTTTCTTTTCTACAGAAGAAGGCCTGTTTGACAATTTTCTGCCTGTAGTGTGTTTGAAGTAATAAGACTTCACTTATTTCAAGTTTTTGGTCTACTAATTGCAACTTCTAGATCATGGCTCAAAAATAAGAAATGATTGAATAGAAACCAGACACAGCCAGTGTAATTCTTTGTGTTAATACTTGTGGATTTATTATTTAATTATAAACTTAACAGTTCAATACTTGAAGTTAAATAACATGAAACAATCATTTGATATTTGTTGAAACACAATTTATAAATAAAGCTAACATGTGAAGCTAGAGGCAGAGGAAGGGAGTAAACCCAGACAATGTCCACATTACAACTCAGTGTTACCCTGTTTTTCTTCAATTTATGCATAGAAAAAATGTAATGTAGTACACCTTACTACATTAGATATAATCTTTATCAAGGTGGTAACAAATAGTATAATTTACAAATAGTACAATAGTATTAAGAGCTGTTTTCTAAGATTAATAATAATGTATCTATTACAATGTATTTTCTATTAAAAAGTTTAAATTGTCATAGTAAACATAAAAGATTTTGCCATAGAGTACAGGAAATTCACAATGAAAATACTACCCTATAATCAGTTATTTATATAGAACAATCTCTAGCTTTTTAAAATAAACTTTAGTAATATTCTAGGGCCAATGAAAAATATGACTTATGGGTGGAGATGTCATCTGAAACTAAAATTATAGGCACACATGTGTATCCACATATACAGACATATACAAGAACACACACATAAACATGTTCACAAAATAAGTCCATAATTTATGTTGTGAAACAATTTTACATCTGAAATTGAATTGATTCTTCTCCACTCTAAAAATATATGATAGATGTCATAAAAACTGAAAAAAAAATCTGGTGTCCAGATGCATGCTTCCTATTGTTAAATGTAAAACCTCCCCTTGACAGCTGGTGACTGCAAATGAGTTTAGGAAGCAGATGATGGCAATAAGTTAACTCAGTATGGAAATCCTCGTAACAGACAGATTCACTAGCTGTTCCGATCAGACTCTATCACCCTCTGGGCTTCCAAAGTGACAGAAAAAATTCTTTCAAAGAGTTTTATTTTTAATGAATTCAAACTAAATGCCATGCAAACATCCAATACTTTCTATGAGGATGTAATTGTAGTTGCCAGACGACTCTTGAAATTTAGCTCAGAAAGGAAGACTACACTCTTCCCCAAATTCTCCAGATTATTCTTTGACAAAAGTGCTTACTTACATCATACAGAGTATACTTTGATATTGCAAACAGGAATAGCAGGACATTGTGTGGTATCTAGGATTTCACTTCATTCAGACTTAAAAAGAAGTGTGATAATGGAAGTTGTGTACAGATGTATAGTCTAGGCTGGAAGCGTAATGGCCTTTCTTTAACCATTAAAGACATCCCTTTAACCATTAATTTCACTCCTATTTTTTTTTTTTTTGCCACTTCCATCTAATAAGTGAGAGATTGGTGTGCCATCTATAAATGAGAATATTGGATCTGATGGCACCTACTTGAAACAAATAGAAGGTTACGCCAAATGAAATATTCCATTTTAATTTCAACAAATAGCAATAGTGAGTCAAATAGTTGTAGGTTACTTGAGAGGCAAGGATCTCTTCATGTACTTTCTATAAAATACCTAGCACAGGGTGAGAGGATTCACTGGAGAGAGAGTGGGGAACAGAACAGGCAGATTGACTGAAGTACACTGCTGAGGGAGCAGAGGGTGAGACAGCAGAGGTCTGCTGTGCCATGTGGGTGGCTCCCTGACCGGAGATCCAACTTGTGCTACAGTGGCTGAGAATAGCTTTGTAGGTTGCGTTTTAATTCCTTGTGCCACCAGGGAGGCCCTAGCTCATTTATTTTGAAGACTCCATTAGGAAAGAAAGATAAAGAGCCTCCCTGGTGGTGCAAGGGTTGAGATGCAACCTATGAAGCTGTTCACAGCCACTGCAGCATGAGTTCCATTCCCGGCCAGCCAGGGAGCAACCCACATGGCGCAACAGACCTCTCCTGACTTGCAACTGCTCCCCTCAGCAGTGTACCTTGGTCAGTCTGCCTGTTCTGCTCCCCACTCTGTCTCTGGTGAATCCTCTCATCCCCGCACCTCTGGCCTATACCCAGTTCTCGTGTGTATAAATAAATCTTAAAAAAAAGAAAAGAGAGAGAAGTCTCCTTTTACAACAAATCAAAAAGAGTTAAATATGTAGGAGTAAACTTAGCAGAAGAGGTCAAGGACATGTGCAGTGAAAACTATAAGACATTGAAGACATTGCTTAAAAAAAAAAAAAAATAGAAAGGTTGGGCCTCCCTGGTGATGCAGGGGGTTGAGCACCACACTGTGAGGCAGTCCACAGCCTCTGCAGCATGAGTTCAATCCCCGGCCGGCCAGGGAAAACCCACCCGTGAAGCAGACCTTTCCTGTCCTTTCACACACACACACACACACACATCTCTGGCCTGTACACCAGCTCTTGTATGCATAAATAGATAAATCTTTAAAAAATAAAATAGAAAGTTATTCCCTACTCATGGATGAATTAACATTGTCAAAATGACCACCTTAGCCTAAGCAATATACAGGTTAAATGTATTCCCTATCAAAATTTTAATGAAATTCTTCAAAAAACTAGAAGAAATATTACTGAAATTCTTGTGAAATGATAGAGATCCTGAACAACCAAAGCAATCCTGACAAAAATGAAGAATATTGTATCATACTCCCAGGATTCAAACTATACTACAAACTTAGAGGAATCAAAACAGTATTATATTGGAAAAAACAGATACACAGACAAATGGAGTAGAATTGAGAGCTTTGAAATAAACCCAAGCTTATATGAACAGTTAATCTATGAAATAGGAGTCCAGAGTATAACAATGGAGAAAAGAAAGTCATTTTAATAAATATTGCTGGGAAAACTGGACAGCCACATGCAAAATAATGAAACTAGATCACTCTCTTACACTATATATATAAAAATTAACTCCAAATGCAATAAAACTTGATGTAAGACCTGAAATCATAGATACAAAGAAGAAAACTTAGGCAAAACAATCCATGACATTTGCTTCAGTGATGTCTTTGTGATTCTACTTCAACAGTAAGAGAAACAAAAGAGAATATAAACAAATGATTCTATATCAAACAAAAAGCTTCTGCATTGTGAAAAATCTATCACCAAAACAAAAAGATACCCTAGTGAATGGGAAAAAAAAATATTTGCAGGAGACATTTGACAAAAGGCTGATATCCATTATCTGCAAAGAACTCATACAAATCCACAAAAGAAAACACCCAATCAAAAAAAGGGCTGTAGAACTAAATAGACATTTTCACCAAAGAACACATACAGATGACCAAAAGGCACATTAAATAAAATGCTCATAATTACTTATCATCAGGGAAATGCAAATCAAAACCACAACTAGATACCATCTCATATTTGTGAGAAAGGCCTATGTTAAAAAGACCATAAACAATGTGTACTGGCAAGGATGTAGATAGAACGACCCCCTCATACACTTTTGGTTGTAATGTAGACTGGTCTGGGCTTTTGGAAAACAATATGGAGTTTCTCAAAATTTGAAAAAAAGTATCAAACGTACAATGCAATAGTTTCACTCCAAGGGAGCCTCCTTGGTGGCACAAGGGGTTAAGTACGGCACTATGAAGCAATCCGCAGCCTCTGCAACATGAATTCTATCCCCAGCCAGCCAGGGAGCAACCCACATTGCGCAGCAGACCTCTCCTGTCTTGCCCACTGCTCCCCTCAGCAGTGTATTTCGTCAGTCTGACTGTTCTGTCCCCTACTCTGTCTCTGGTGAATCCTCTCACCTCCACAACTCTGGCCTGTACCACAGTTCTTGTATGCATAAATAAATAAATCTTTTTAAAAAATTCACTACTGGGTATTTACCCAAAATGCAAAAACATTAATTCAAATACTACATATACATATGTATATATGTATGTATATATGAACTTCTATGTTCATTGCAACACTATTTACAGTAGCCAAGTTTTGGCAACCTCCTAAGTGCTCAGGGACAGAAGAATGGATAAGAAATGTGGTATACTGTGCCTCCCCGGTGGCGCAGTGGTTGAGCACTGGGTTGCGACCTCTCCTGCCACCCGCTGCTCCCCTCAGCAGTGTATTTCATCACTCTGCCTGCTCTGCTCTCCCCTCTGGCTCTGGTGCATTCTCTCACCCTCCCATGCTTCTGACTGTACCCAGTGCTTGTATAAATAAATAAATAAATCTTAAAAAAAAAAATGTGGTATATATACTACACAATGGAATGTTGTTCTGCTTTAAAAATTACAAAATCTTGTCATTTGCAACAACATAGATGGAACTGGAGGAGATTGTAAGTGAAATAACTTAGAAGGGAAAAGACAGATACTGGATGATTCACTTACATGTGGAATATAGAAAAAAACATAGAATATGGTAAAACTAACCAAAAACAAGCCCTAACCCTAGAAATATAACTACAAAATTGAGACTGCTAGAGAAAATGGATGATGGGGAAGGAGCCCAAAGACCTAGGGGAAGGGTTGTGGGTGTTTTGGTGGTGAGCATGGTCTGGTAACATACATCTGAGAAGGAGTGACCCTATATTACTGAATCAATAAGAGTGTTGTAAACAAATGTTATCTCAATTGGAAAAAAAAAAAGTTTAATATCACGGCCATAGGAAGAACTACTAAGAAAAATAGTATTTTTAAAATCAATTCTATTATTGTCCAATGATTTGACTAAAAGGACAAACAGCTTCCTCCAGATAATAATATAACTAGATTTAACTACTAGGTTAAAAAAAAAAAAAGGCTCATTACTTTGACATGAAAACATTAAGGAGATTTTGATATGTTAAATTCAAGTTACATAATATTCAGTATCCTAATATTATTCCAGCTTACCAACTAAAAACCTACTTTTCAATCTATATGTAAGTAAATAGCTAAAGGAATAGAAGTTTATGTTGAAGTTCAAAGAGTTTGATGTTTTTTAAAACATTTTCTTTACTTAGTAACACAAAACAAAAATAAAATCTAGAACTTCTACTTTTGAGCAAGGTATAATATTAGGAACTGATTATACTGGGCTGCTTGAAAAACTGAAAAAGTGCTATGTCAGAAACAGAGGTATCCTTGAGATGAGAGTTGAGAAACAAATGAAGTAAACATTGTCATTACTCAGATGGAGCAGAAACAAGTAAAGTGAGCTTTATGATTATACATCCAACTTCCCTCAGATTTTTCAGAACAAGGCAAAAGGAGGAGGAACCCAGGGAGATCCCAATGGATTCCTTGATTTGAGAAAAGAGGAACTAGAACTTACATAGTAAAGTAACTAAGAGGAGAAAGGTAGAGAAAGCTAGAATTTCAGAGGTCTTCAGCTAAGTACTGATTAACGCATTTGGAAAATGAAATTACTCAACACTGTGAAAAGAACCACAACAAAAAATGGCTATAAAAAATCCACAGGAGCCTCCCCCATGGTACAGCGGATTGAGCGCAGTGCTGTGAAGCTGTCCGCAGCCTCTGTGGCTTGGATTCGATTCCAGGCTGGCCAGGGAGCTCACCCACATAGCACGGCAGACCTCTCCTGTCTCACCCACCTCTCTTCTCAGCAGTGTTTTCAGTTGTCTTCCTATTATGCTCCCCGCTCTGTCTCTGGTGAATTCTCTCACCCTCCCACACCTCTGGCCTGTACCCCAGCTCTTGTATAAATAAAATAAATCTTAAAAAAGAAACCACAGATGCAAGGCTTGGAAGAATGACTAACTGGACTGTTTGTGTGAAAAACCTTATGATTCAATAGGCATTGAACAGATCATTAAAAAAAAAAAAAGGATCTTGTAATAGAAGTGCAGAGTAATTCACCCTAGACAGAGGATAATTCCACTCTTTCCTTAAAAATCTTAGAAATAAGGCTCGAAAGGAAAACTGGTATAACTATGTTCAAGAAAAGATTGTGGAATATAAGAACGCAAAAATATTTAACATCTCGTATCCAGTAAAGCTTCCAATGATTTTCATCCATTAAAAATTAACTAGGCTGCAAGGAAGGAGGAAAGGAATCATGAAAGGGGAAATTTAAACAACATTGATACAGAAGTGACACATAGATTTATCAATTACATTAAAACCCTTACTATAACTGCATTTTATATTTTAAAAATTACAGGGAGGGGCCTCCTCGGTGGCGCAGCGGTTGAGAGCTGGGTGGCGAAGCTGCCCGCATTCTCTGCAGCATGGGTTCCATCCCTGGCCACAGGGCGAGGGTCCCACATGGTGCGCAGACCTCTCCTGCCGCCTGCTGCTTCCCTCAGCAGTGCACTTGGTCAGTCTGCCTGTTCTGCTCCCCGCTCTGGCTCTGGTGAATTCTCTCACCCTCCCGCGCTTCGGACTGTACCCCAGTGCTTGTATAAATAAATAAATCTTTAAAAAAAATTTAAAAAAATTAAATTACAGGGAGACATGAAAAATATGGGAAAACGTGTTAGTCTTACTTCAAAAGATAAAAACTACAGTGTCTAATGAGAGATGCAGAATTGTAAGAAGGTAACAAGTTTCTTTCCCCTATTGTAAACGCCTCCAATAACCCCTTCTCTTCAGTAAGAATCAAACGATTTCACTCTTGTAATTGTTATTTTATGTGGCAAGAGAGGTTCTGAGGATGTAATTAAGGTTTCTAATCAGTTAACTATTTCTTAAAGCACAATTTTACTCAAATGTCCTCACCTATGCTGACCCCTTAAAAGAGGCAAAAAGTAGGAGCATATTTTGCTGCCTCAGGAAAAAAGCAAACAGTCACATCAGGAACTGACTTTGAAGAGGAATGGCTTCCAGGATGTGAGGCTCTTAATATTATAATGCAAAATAAATTTGATTATGTCACAACCTGAAAAAACTTAAAAGATAATTGCAAGCACTTGAAGAAAGCCACCACTCAGCTGATACCTCAAATTCAGCCTAGTAGAATGCTGAGCAGAGGACCCAGAAGTCCCACACCCAGATTCATGAGTAATAAGAACTTTAAAACAATAAATTGATGTTGTTTGAAGAAATGAGTTTGTAATGATATGTTTTGCAGTGCTGGATAACAAAGACATCTGAGAAGGAAAAAAAAAAAAGGGTCAGACAAGATTTTACATGACAGAAGATTCTTTCTCGTGAACTAGAAAATAAAATTTTTAGTTGTTAAAAGAAAACTAAAAATAAAAAAAGAATGTTAAGTGAACTATGAGAAAATTTTACACAATCCAGTATACTTGCATGCTTAATAATGGAAGACCTTAAAGGAAAAGATGTTAGGAAAAAAATCTTTGAAATGATAATGTCTAAAAAACTTTCAAATTTGAGGAAAACAATTAATTCACCGATTTAAGAAAATTCACAAACCTCAGACTAACAAGAAAATTTACCAGAACACATCATGACGAAGTTGTTTAAAAACAGTGATAAATAAGATTTTTAATGATGTGGGAAAAAAATGTATAAAGAAACAAATCCTGGCCTTTGTGAATTTCTCACACTTTATAAAAAAGTAACTCAAACTAGATCATAAACCTAAATGTAAAACTAAAAGCATTACCTTTACTAAGAAGACTAAAAAGAAGCCTTGACTATAAGGCAAAAATGTCTTAGAACCAACAACAAAAGCATAATCCATAAAAGAACAAATTAATGAGTTGTACGTCGTGAAAATTATAAACTTTTTGGAAGATACTGTTACGTGAATGAAAATATAAGCCACTGAAAATGCAAGTCTAGTGATCAAACAATTAAAATAAGCAAATGACTTTAACTCAGTATATATGGATGGCATATCAGCATATGAAAAGATGCTTAACATAATTCTCATTAAATAAATGTGAATTAAATCCCAATGAAATACATCTACATACTTATTAGAATCATTAAATAAAAAAATTACCATATCCAGTTTTGATAAGATTTTATTAACTGGAACACTCATACAAAGCTGAATGGAATATAAAATGTTACAACTTTGGAAAGGAGTTTAGCAGCACCTTAAAAATTTAAACATTTCAAAGAGAGCCCCGCCCCCCAGGAGGAGACCAGCACCAGCACACAGCCCCGGCCGCCCGGTAAGCTTGCGCGGAAAGTGGCGCGGATCCAGACCGGATCGCAGCTGCCCAGGTCCCCGCGCCTGCGATCTAGGCTTGCGGGGAGACTGCGGAGGCCCTCCCTGAGTGAGCAGGAACAAGGCGCCCAGGCAGGGGAGCGGGATTCAAAAGGCGCCATTCCCGCGCCACTGATCTGGGCTACAGCCCGCGTCCTGGAACTGAGGGCTTTGGAACTGAGACCCGGGGCACGAAATTAGGGGCGTGGGTTCCCCACGACGGTGGGGCACAAGGCAGACACAGCACCCCAAAGCCGTTGAGGTGTACTCTACCATCCCCGCTCTGCTCCCTGTCCCACGGGGTGGAAAATCAGCTCCCCAAGGGCTCTAGGAGAGATCTCTGGCGCCACCTAGCGACTTGACCCCAGCACAGGCTACTGAAGGAGCTAGTGGCCAGCTGGGGAGTTAGCCCACACCTGGCTCCTTCCGAACAAGTAGTCTGAGCCCACAGGGAGAGCGAGCACCCACAGCCGGGGCAGACCAGGCACGCAGAAGAGTGTGCCTGAGACCAGACGCGCAGGGAGTGTGTCCCACATCACCATTTTAGAACAGGGACATTTCTTCAGTAAAGACTACCTGCAGAAGGCTTCCTCAGGAGCCAGAGGTGAGCGGGGGAAGTTCGCCCACGCCAGACCCCCTCTGGCCTGCAGTCCAAGCCCAGAGGGGAGCAGGAACCCACCGCCGGGGCAGACCAGGCGCACAGGGGAGTGTGTCCCCACATCGGCATTTTAGAACAGGGATCTTTCTCCATTAAAGGCTGCTTGAAACTGACAGATGACTCCTGGAAGAACTAGAGGGGAACAGAGAAGCCCACCCAAGATGCCGGCCAGTCCCAACAACACAGTGTCCCAACGCATACGGCAAATTAGAAAACAGACAGTAGGGAGGAGAAGAACCACACGCAACCTAGCAACTCTCCAGAGAAAAAGCACACCACAAAAGAAAGCCAGCCCCCAGATAGCAAAGACAATAACTTGGAAGAATTTCTGAGCCTTCCAGAAAGAGAATTTAAAATTGCCGTGATTAAAAAACTGACAGAAGTCATAAAGGAAAACAATGATAAGGGAAAAATAATCAACGATCAGAAGAATGCAATTGAGTCCCTAGAGAGGGAAAACAATGGTCAGAAGAAAGAAATTGAGTCCCTAAAGAGGGAAGTAAAAGAAATGCAGGAGATCAAAGAATTAATGGAAGAACTAAAGAATTCTGGGAAAAGCAATGAAAGCAGAATAGATGAAATGGAAGAACGAATAAGTAATCTTGAAGACACAGAAATAAAAAGAACCAAACAGAAAAGGAAAGAGAAGTACGAAGGAAAAAGAACGAAGAAAGACTTCGGGAACTATCTGACTCCATGAGGAAAGGAAATATAAGAGTTATAGGAATACCAGAAGGAGAGGAGAGAGATGTAGGAACAGAGAAAATATTCAAAGAGATAATTGAAGAGAACTTCCCAAATGTGAAGAAGGAGCTGAAAATTGATATACAAGAAGCAAGAAGAACACCAAACTTCCACGACGAAAGGAAAAATACAGCAAGACACATAATAGTAAAGCTCCCAAGAATCCAGGACAAGGAAAAAATAATGAAGCTGGCAAGAGGGAAGAAACAGATAACATTCAAAGGAAAACCAATCAGGCTGACATCAGACTTCTCCGAAGAAACACTACGGGCAAGGAGAGAGTGGAGGGACATAGTCAACAGACTCCAAGAAAACAGATGCCAACCAAGAATACTCTATCCCTCAAAGCTCTCCTTCCTCTTTGAAGAAAGAATATGGACCTTCCCAGACAAACAGAAACTCCGGGATTTCATTGCAACTAAACCCCCACTCCAAAAAATACTACAAGGAGTCTAAAGCCAGAACCTCAGAGGGACGAATAACAATGAAAAAGGGCAAAAAAAAAAAAAAAAGTTATTAAAAGAATAAATAAATAAAATCAAAGGAAAGACAAACACAATGGCAAATACAGATGTTAACATATCAATATTAACTCTAAATGTAAATGGACTAAACTCTTCAATAAAAGACACAGAGTGGCAGCCTGGATTAAGAAACAAAACCAACCTTTTGCTGTCTCCAGGAAACACATTTAGCTACAAAAGATAAAAATAGGCTCAAAGTTAAAGGATGGAAAACAATCCTACAAGCAAATGGACCAAAAAAGAAAGCAGGAACAGCTATACTTATATCAGATAAAACAGATTTCAAACTCAAAAAGATAAAAAGAGACCCCAATGGTCACTACATTATGATCAAGGGGACAATACTTCAAGAAGAAATAACACTCATTAACATATACTCACCAAACGAAGGAGCACCAAAATATATCAGACAACTGTTGTCCTCTCTGAAAACAGACATCAGAGAAAACACATACGTAGTGGGAGACTTCAACACACCACTATCAACAATGGATAGATCAACAAGACAAAAAATAAGTAAAGAAACCAAAGCTCTAAATAAGGACCTAGAGCAATTGGGCTTAACAGACATCTATAGAACACTAAACCCCAAAAAAATGGAGTACACATTTTCTCTCAAGCGCACACGGATCATTCTCCAGGATCGATCACATACTGGGGCACAAGACAAACATCAACAGATACACCAAGATTGAAATCATATCAACCATCTTTTCTGACCATGAAGGCATCAAACTAGAAATAAACCATAAAAGAAGGCAAGGAACTTTCCTACCTCATGGAGATTAAAAAACCACACTACTGGAAGACCATTGGACTAATGAGGAGATCAAAGAAGAAATTAAAAATTTTTTGAATTGAACGACAAGGAGGACACTAATATCCTAAATGTATGGGATGCAGCAAAAGCAGTAATAAGAGGAAAATATATAGCAATAGAAGCTCACATCAAGAAACAGAAAGAACGCAAAGAAACAACCTCATCTCGAAGCTCAAAGATCTAGAAAAAGAACAACAAAAAAACCCAAAACCAGTAGAAGAAAGAAATAATAAAAACCAAGCAGAAATAAATGAAATTGAAACTAAAAAAACAATCCAAAAGATCAATGAAACAAGAGCTGGTTTTTTGAAAAAATCAATAAAATAGACAAACCCCTAGCCAGGCTCACAAAGGAAAAAAGGGAGAAAGCACAAATAAACAGGATCATCAATGAAAGAGGAGAAATCACAACGGACACAGCAGAAATCAAAAGAATAATCAGTAACTACTATGAACAGTTATATGGAAACAAGTTTAACAATCTAGAGGAGATGGACAAATTCCTACAACTCTACAATCACCCAAAGCTAGATAAAGAAGAAATAGAACACCTAAACAGACCAATTACAATTAGCGAAATTGAAATGGTAATAAAAAACCTCCCCAAAACAAAAGCCCAGGACCTGATGGATTTACAAATGAATTCTACCAACATTCAGAGACGAATTAGTGCCTATCCTTCACAAACTTCCAAAAAATTGAGAAGGAAGGACAATACCAAACACGTTTTATGAAGCCAACATTACATTAATACCAAAACCGAACAAGGACAACACAAAAAGGAAAACTACAGGCAATTTCCCTAATGAACACTGATGCAAAAATCCTCAATAAAATTTTAGCTATCAGAATCCAACAATGTATCCATAAGATAATTCACCACGACCAAGTTGGATTCATTCCAGGGGCACAAGGATGGTTTGACATCCGAATATCAATCAACGTTATCCAACACATCAACAAAAGAAATATAAAACCATATGATAATATCAATAGATGCTGAGAAAGCTTTCGACAAAGTGCAACACCCATTCATGATAAAAGCCCTTGAAATTCTGGGGATACAAGGAACATACCTCAACATCATAAAGGCCATCTATGACAAGCCAACAGCCAGTATCATTCTCAATGGTGAAAGCTGAAAGCAATTCCATTAAGATCTGGAACAAGACAAGGATGTCCACTCTCACCACTGCTTTTCAATATAATACTGGAAGTCCTAGCCAGAGCAATAAGACAAGAGAAAGACATCCAAGGAATCCAAATAGGAAAAGAAGAAGTCAAACTATCACTATTTGCAGACGATATGATATTATACATAGAGAACCCCAAAAACTCCACAGAAAAGCTAATTCAACTCATCAATCAGTTCAGTAAAGTGGCAGGATACAAAATCAACACGCAAAAGTCAGTAGCCTTCCTATACACAAACAATAAATCTGAAGAAGAAGAAATCAAAAAGACCATCCCTTTTGTTATTGAAACAAAAAAAATCAAATATTTGGGAATAAATCTAACAAAAGAGGTAAAGGACCTATACAAAGAAAACTATAAAACACTGTTAAAAGAAATAGAAGAAGACACAAAGAAATGGAGAGACATCCCCTGCTCATGGATTGGAAGAATAAACATTATTAAAATGACCATCCTACCAAAAGCAATATACAGATTCAATGCTATTCCAATCAAAATTTCAATGTCATTCTTCAAAGAAATAGAACAATTATTGATGAAATTCATATGGAATCACCAAAAACCCCGAATAGCCAAAGCTCTCCTGAAAAAAAAGAAGGGAATGGAGGCATCAGACTCCCAGACTTCAAACTATACTACAAAGCCATAATCATCAAAACTGCATGGTATTGGAACAAGAACAGACATACAGACCAATGGAATCGAATAGAAAATCCAGAAATAAACCCACAGATTTATGGTCAACTAATCTTTGACAAAGGAGCAAAGACTATGCATTGGAGCAAAGAAAGTTTGTTCAATAAATGGTGCTGGGAAAACTGGGTCGCTACATGCAAAAGAATGAAGCTTGACCACCACCTCACACCATACACAAAAATCAACTCAAAATGGATTAAAGAACTAGACATAAGACCTGAAACCATAAAATATATAGAAGGAAATATAGGCGAAACACTACGTGATTTGCACATCAAAGACATCTTTACAGACACATCACCCAAAGCAGTGATAGTGAAGGCAAAGATAAACAGCTGGGACTACATCAAATTAAAGAGCTTTTGCACAGCAAAAGAGACAATAACAAAAACAAAGAGAAACCCCACCAACTGGGAGAACATTTTTGCACCCAACACTAATGATAAAGGACTGATCACAAAAATCTGCAAAGAGCTGATGAGACTCAGCAACAACAAAGAAAATAATCCAGTCAAAAAATGGGCAGAAGAGCTTAAAAGAAACTTCTCTGAAGAGGAAATGCAAATGGCCAACAGGCATATGAAAAAATGTTCAACATCACTTGTCATCAGGGAAATGCAAATCAAAACTACCATGAGATACCATCTTACACCAGTGAGAATGGCACATATTAAAAAAACTAGCAACAACAAATGTTGGCGAGGGTGTGGAGAAAAAGGAACTCTTCTGCACTGTTGGTGGGAGTGCAAACTGGTCCAACCACTGTGGAAAGCTGTATGGAGATTTCTGGACCTACTAAACATAGAGCTTCCATATGATCCAGCAATTCCACTCCTAGGTATTTACCCAAAGGACACAGAAACATCAATTCCAAAGAACACCTGCACCCCTATGTTTATAGCAGCACTGTTTACAATAGCTAAGCTTTGGAAACAACCCAAATGCCCAAAATAGATGACTGGATCAAGAAGATGTGGTACATATATACCATGGAATATTACTCAGCCTTCAAAAAAGATAAACACATGCAATTTGCAGCAACATGGATGGCGCTGGAAGGGATCATGCTCAGCGAAATAAGCCAAAAAGAAAAAGAAAAATACCGGATGGTCTCACTCATAGCAGGAATCTAGAAAACTTAAATAAGGGACCAGGAAAATGAATAACTACAAGAAAGTGAAAATCAAAATCAACAAAAAACTATGAACCAGAGACACTTTTAGGGGGGCGGGGGTGGGAGGGGAGGGATTGGGGTCAGAATGGGGGGGCTGCAATTGTATGGGGAATATAACAATAAAATTTATTAAAAAAAAAAAATTTAAACATTTCATTCCTGAATAGTTATGCAAATTAAATAAAAGTATTTGTACACATAAAGACTTGTACATGAATGCTTACAACTTTATTCGTAATAGTCAAAACTATAAACAATGCAAATATTCACTAACCTGTGAACAGTTGTACTACTTTATAGCTATAAATATAAACAGTTGCACTACATTATATTTATGAAATTGAATGCTATTCAGCAATAAATGAGAATGTGTTATTTATACATCGATAAGGGGTTTATTCTCAAGATAATTATTCAGATTTCATTTTCTATATTATTTATTTTCTAAAAATTCTAGAAAATGTACACTATTCCATAATGATAGAAAATAGATCACTGGTTACTTGAAAATGGGGAAGCAGGAAGGGGATAAAGGACAGTTTACAGAAAGGCATGAGGAAATGTGGGGTGATGAGTACATTCCATGGCTTGATTGGGCAGATGGTTTCACAGATATATATCAAAACTTATTTAAAATATAATTTTATTGTAAGGTCTATTATACTATAATAAAGCTGTTGAAATACAAATGATAAAATGAAATACAGAATTATAAAATATCCTAATTAAAAGAGAACATAGAATTCATTTAGCTTTCCTGTAGCAGGTAAGAAACTACAGATTTGGAGAAAGGGAGTGACTTTACAAAAACATTTAATTTACTCTTTTTCCTTGCTCCAAGATAATATTTTGTCTTCAACACTTTAGTTATAATTCTAAAGAATTTATTTTACTTTTGAATTAAGCCACTTTCTTTTTAATATATATCTACTCATTAAGTCCATGTTATTCACATTATCCAGTAATGTACTATTAATAATGTTGTTAACATAAATAATTTGTCCTATTTATATTACTTTTGAGAAACAATTTAATAATACATGTTGAGAAGTATTTCTACCTCTTTTTATATGTTAAGACTAACCAGTATCAATAGCAAAGAAATTCACTATATATATATATATATATATATAGAGAGAGAGAGAGAGAGAGAGAGAGAGAGAGAGAGAGAGAGAGCATTTATAATATAATTTTCCAGAGATATTTCCTGAGGTTACTTCTCTCAGAAACAGACTGAGTTTTTCACCCTTTCTTATTACCAATCCTATTAAGGAATTTAATTACACAAACACCTACACTGAGAATTCATCTTCCTTTAAATCAGTGTTGTCAAGCTTGGTCTGAAATCACTTGATTGTATATATTCTGGACTTTGTGCACATCAAGGTCTCTTATCTCAGCTACCTAACTGCCATTCTACTGACAAAGGAGCCAAAAAATAAGCAAACAAATGAGTATGGCTGTTTTCCAATAAAACTTTAGTTTTAAAACAAATAAAACTAAATAAAACTTTAGTTTTTAAACTTTAGTTTTAGATTTGGCCTATGGGCCATAGTTTGCTGACTCCTGGTCTAGACCTTGAAAACCTAGAAAAAACTTAAGTCTTAATGTTGTAAACTCAGCATCTACTTACTGATGATAAGGATAAGGAAGAACTCTAAATGTGTTGACTCAGATATTCATAAAAGTGACTTTATAAACTGTTACCAATTTTATTTTATAGATGAAAAAACATACCCTCTGAAAATTTTAGTAACTTTGCAAAATAACTCTATAATAATCAATAGAGGAAAATTTTTAAAACAGGTTTGTTGGCCCTTAACAATCAAGCTCATGAACATACCACTAATGATAAACTAGCTTAAAGACCTAGTAATGTCTTTGATTCTGGAAGACTTGGTTTTTGGTCCATATACAGCCAGCCACAAGATGCAATGGTGAGTTGAATAATATCCAACTTAATTAATATAAATAATGACTGGACATACCAAGCCAAAAGTGACCTCACTCTTAATAGTCTGTGAGATTAAGTAATTTTGTAGAATATTTTCATATTGGATTCTTTATTTTGCTCCAGAAAATAATTGGGATTAAATGTTTGATCTTTAATAATTGTAGCTTTGGGGGCCTCCCCGGGTGGCGCAGGAAGTTGAGCAAGTGCTGTGAAGCTTTCCACAGTCTCTGCAGCGCCGGTTCAATCCCGGCCAACAGGTGAGGGTCCCACATGGTGCAGCAGACCTCTCCTGTCTTGCCCGCTGCTCCCCTCAGCAGTGTATTTCGTCACTCTGCCTGTTCTGTTCCCGGCTCTGTTTCTGGTGAATCCTCTCACCCTCCTGCGCATCTGGCCTGTACCCTGGTTCTTGTATAAATACATAAATAAATCTTTAAAAAAATAATAATTGTAGCTTTGGTAGTGCATTGTAAAGTTATCTGGTTGGCTAGATTAGCAAGAAGAAAACTATCAGTCTTAATAATAGTTTAGCTCATTCTTGGTTAAAGTAGAGATGGTGAGTATGATCACAGCACTGTCGAGTTAGGTAGTGTACGGACTAGGGAACCACAGGTTGTTGGAGACCCCAAAATCAAAGGGATCAAGTGGAGAAGAAAAGAGCAGTATGTGATGTAGATTATCTGAGATACCAAGATAGTCAAGTATAAAATGAAGTTATGTGTGCTTATACACAAGCTACAAGTGAGGAATCTGGGCAACCTCTAGAATGATGTGAAAATAGCAACAATATGTGATGAAGGTTGTTGACAAAGCAAAAATTTACTTTGATTTTCTAACATACTAAGATTTCTTTTTAAGCAGAACAGGATTAGTACTGGGCAGCTTCTAAACTCTAAAGTAAACTTAAAGCAATGATTTTCTATTGATATTTGTAGATGGACTAGGCTCTCTGACCCTGTTGGAGAAGGAGTAAACTTGTGAAAATACCTTTCATAGTGGAAGGAACACTTGTATTGTTCAAAATTTCATTCCCAGTGACTGACACAGTCATCACTTAACTTTTTAATGAAGAAATCCGAGGATGGATGGAAGGATGGTTGACTGGTTGCATAAGTTAATAAAATGAGTAAATGTAATGGAGATTAGACTCCCCCCAAATGCAGGGATTGAGAGGGAGTTTGGATATCCTTAAATTCAGTTGTTTCATTTTACAGAAAAAAGGACTATTTTCTTAGAATGATCAGAATTCAATTTCCAAGTTCATCTGTGAAGTGGTAATGCCATTTGTGGTTATCTTTATTACTTGTGATTGGTTAGTTAGTGAGCTATAATATCTCTAAGTTTGAGAAAGATCCATGTTAGTTACATGAAATATGCTATAATTGAATTACTGTATAGTTGTAAATTACCACTGGAAATTATAGATTATGATAAAAATAATTTCATTTTATTTTCTTTATGTTCGTGCAAATAGACTCACAAACAAAGAAAATTTCTGGTCTTGGTTATTGGTTTCAGATTTCTAGTCTTGGTTATCGGTTGGATCCTTTGTTGGATCCTTCATTTTGTTTTTTTCTATAGTCCACATATAAGTGAATCTTTCCATTATTTGTCTTTCTCCTTCTGCCTTATTCTGCTAGCATTATTCTTTACATTCCCATCCATGTTATTGCAAATGACAAGTGTTTATTTTTTCAAAAAGCCTAGTAGTATTCCATGTCATTCCATCTATTTAAGTCTCCTCGTTTGTCTTTGAGCATTTAGGTTGTTTACATGGCTTGGCTATTATATAACTACTACAAGTAAACTTAAAGCAATGATTTGTGTTGCAATGAGCATAGGAGTGCACGTATCCCTTCAAATTGGTGTGTTTACATTCTTTGGGTAAATATCTATTGTAACAGCATTGTTCCCAGAAAAGGGGGAGGTTCCAGGTTTCCTGCCCCACCCAAGGGAGGGTGAAGATGAGCAGGGAGAAGAAGAAACTGAAGAGGAGACTGAGGAAGGAAGGAAGCAGGACGGAGAGCCAAAAGGAGACCTGGAGGAGACACATGGAGCAGAGAGACATGTGAGGAAACTGTGCTTGCCTTTTGGTCGTGGACTGGTTGACACAGATGTGGGTGAGAAACCCATGGGGATGTGACAATGGTGGTTTTGTCTTGATTTTGATTTTGCTCTTTTCCTCCCAGACTTGTTTGGTTGTTTCTGATCCTTTTCTGTGGGTCCCCACTGGAAGATGTTTTAGACTTATGGCAGGCATTGGGGCCTTGCTCTGGGCCAACCCTGCTTGGGTGGACTTTTACCCACGAGGGGACAGGTAACTTTGGGTGCTTGATTTAGAACCTATATTCTTTGCCTTTCCTGTATTGTTTACTAATTGTATTAAAGTTCCTTTTCATTGAAGTCTCATATGTTTTGTGTTGATGTGGCGGGTGGCAGAACCTATTTAGAGCAAGCAGGTTTGTGGGGTCTAGGGTGCCCCTCTCCCTGTCCTATAACACTAGGACTAGAAGTTCTTTTTTTATAAGTCGATTATTTAATATGTAGCTGATTCTTGTCCCTCTGGTTTTATTACCATGATGTAATTCTTGTCATTTGTAAGATACCTGAAGAGAGTGATATACTAGAAGTGGCATGTTGCTCCATACTCCCATCATCTTGATCAACACCATCACATATGCAGTCTATACCCTCGGAGGGGAGAAAAACATGCTAAAATATTTTATTATGGGCCTCCCTGGTGGCACAAGGGGTTAAGCACCACACTATGAAGCAATCTGCTGCCTCTGCAGCTCGAGTTCTATCCCCAGCCGGCCAGGGAGCAACCCACATGGTGCTGCAGTCCTCTCCTGACTTGCCCGCTGCACTCCTCAGCAGTGTACTTCAGTCAATCTGCCTGTTCTGTCCCCCACTCTGTCTCTGGTGAGTCCTCTCACCCCTGCATCTCTGGCCTGTACCCCAGCTCTTGTATGCATAAATAAATCTTTAAAAAATATTTTTTATGTTGTCTTTTTATTTTCTATATGAATGATAGGTTAGCAATATCCTTTCAAAAATTCTATATGTCCTGTGGCAAGTGTAAAACCTTGTTGACATCTAAAGATGGTTCTCTTTAAGAACACTTGTGTTGGGGCTCCCATGGTGGTGCAGGCGGTTGAGCAAGTGCTGTGAAACTGTCCGCAGCCTCTGCAGCACCGGTTCTATCCCGGCTGGCAGGCAAGGGTCTCACATGGCGTGACAGACCTCTCCTGTCTCACCCTCTGCTCCCCTTAGCAGTTTATTTCGTCAGTCTGCCTGTTCTGTTCCCTCCTCTGTCTCTGGTGAATCCTCTCACCCTCCTGTGCATCTGGCCTGTACCCCGATTCTTGTATGAATAAATAAATAAATCTTAAAAAAAAGAATGCTTGTGTTAATATTCAATATCTAAACATATTGTCACCCCTGGGCTAATTTTTATTATGTAGTTATGGAATAAGTTAATACTGGTTGTTATGGATTGAATATGTCAAAGCCGTAAAACCCAGGAACTCAGAAAATGACCTTATTTGTAGATAGAATTTTTACAGAGGTAATTAATGAAAATGAGATCATTAGCATGGATTCTAAAACAATATGACTTGTGTCTTTTTAAGAAGTGGACAAGAAGGTAGACATAGAGAGATTTAAACATGATATGAAGAGACACAGACAGAACACCATGTAAAGTTCAAGGCAGGGAAGAGATGATGCAGCAAATCTCTAAATAATGGTTCCAAAGATTGCCAGCAAGTCACCAGCAGCTAAGAGAGATAATTTGAGGGCCTCCCCTGGTGGCCGAGTGGTTGAGCACTGGGTTGCGAGGCTGCCTGCAGCCTCTGCAGAGTCAGTTCCATCCCCGGCCACCGGCGAGGGTCCCACCAAAAAAAAAAAAAAAAAAAAAAAAAAGAGAGAGAGAGATGCATGGAAAAGATTCTCCCTCACAAATCTCAGAAGGCATCAACCTTATCAATATCTTAAACTTGGACTTTGAATATCCAGAAATGTGAGATAATATTTTTTTCTGTTATCTAAACAACCCAGTTTTTGATAATTTGTTACAGCAGCCCTAAGAAATAACATCCTGAACAAGAAATTAACAAAAAAAAATAACATGAATATTATCCAGGAAATAGATCCAGAAATACCTTAAAGATGCTAGAAAATTAAGGTAGCATTTCTAATAATTTATAATTAGAAGCTTTTTCTCTCTCTTCTTTTTAAGAGTTGCTCAATAATTAAAAAAATATATATAGTGTATACTTGTATCTCCTTTAGTACTTAAGGTCACACATTTTTAGAATAAATTTGCAAGAACATGGATGATGCATAGTAATACATACCAACTTAAGGATTACATTTAACTTTGAAGAAGGTCAAAGGTATATGCCATACGATACTAAGGTGAAATCAGCAATTCTATCATGTTTATTTCTTTAGAAAAACTGAAATTCAAATGGGACATTTTAAACATTTGTTACATTTGCATAATAGCTAAATTTCTATTTATTTTAATATTTTTTGTAATTTTATTATATAATATTTATTATGGTCAAACATATAGAAGTTAATATTTACTCAGTCATTTTAAATATACAGTGCATTATTGTTAAATATGTGTCCATTGTATAATAAATCTAGAATATTTTGATCTTAGTAAACTGAAACTCTGTATCTACTGAACAACTCTCCTTTGTACATTTGTTATCTTTTACATATTTCACAGTAAGAAAAGCATCACATTTAATATTTCAACTGTCTTCCCTTTAGAAGGCAAAATACATTCCTCATTAATAGTATTGTATAGGGGTGCAGAGAAATCCCATGTGAGACAGTGGTTATTGAAATGGTTCACTGATTCATGACTCTACACCTAGAAATTAATGTAATTATAAGTGTTAAGTATGTCTATCTCCTTAAACATATGTCATGGAGTCTCCTCATTCTTATACTTATATTCTATCCCCTCCCCTTTGACTGTTCCCTGGCTACACAGATGCCAATAAGATTTGCATTGTTCCATAACAGTGGCATTTTTTCTAAATGGGACATAATTGGGGGACAAATTGAATTTGTAGCTAATGTGGTGTATTAGAGTTCCATTTTAAAGATAATGATATTTCTATGAGATCCCTAAATTATAACTTAAATTTGCAACTTTCCATAGGGATATGTTAACTGACAGATTAGGTAAACCATTTAGGAAAGAATAACTTTCTTCTCAAATGCCCCAGGTCTACATTTTGTATAGTCTTTGTCCAAAAGTCTTTTTGTTTAACAGAACATGTGTATTCCTTTTTTTAATCCTAAAAGGAAAAATTCTTGCACGAAGACACTAACAATTCAAAGAACAGGGATGTGAATGTGCTTCATAGTTTCTAGAGTAAAGGAGATTCATTCCCTACAGTGATACATCAAATGCTTCATGCTTGGCTTTAATGATTCTCTTCTTACTGTTTCTGTCTAAGACAAATACAATATTACTCCATTTTATAGGAGGTCACCTTCTAAAATTATTGATTTTCTAATAGGAATCCAGGAATACCTTATGATATAAATACCTGTGTAGTTTTCAAAGGTCCAGAAATAATTTGTCTTTAGGGATATTTTTTTCTTTTTTGCAAAATGAAGTCATGTTTTCATCATTGAAAAAAAGGTGTATTTTGATGTTGTATAAGAAAATAAATTCTGAACACTTATTTTTCAAAAGAAGTAATGTTTGCAGACATTACAAAGTAGAAAAGTGCTAACTTTTCCAAGAAAGTTGAGGTTTTGAATTTTTTTATAAAAAGATAAGAACTTTTTATAAGAGTTCCCTTTGAACCCCATGGCAGATATTTGCTAAGACCAATATTTCAGTTCCTTGGATGTTTGATTTAATGCTTACCCTTTACACTTTAATGTTAGAAAATAGTTAAAAAATACTTTCACCTAACACAGAGCATTTTATTTTATTTTTAAGATTTATTTATTTATACATACAAGAACTGGGGTACAGGCCAGAGGTGTGGGAGGTGAGAGGACTCACCAGAGACAGAGTGGGAACAGAACAGGCAGATTGACCGAAATACACTGTTGAGAGGAGCAGCAGGCGAGACAGGAGAGGTCTGCGGCACTGTATGGGTAGCTCCCTGGCCAGCCAGGATGGAACTCATGCTGCAGAGGCTGAGGACTGCTTCATAGTTCTGTATCTTAACTCCTTGCACCACCAGGGAGGCCCACAGAGCATTTTCATTTAAATCTTTCAGGTAATCAAAATGCTTTATTTATATGTCTAATATAAAAATACCCTTGAAGTGTATCATTTTTTAAAATATAATCAAGACTGATTGGTCACTGGCATAGTGATATTTATAATAGCCCATGAACTTTATTACATAATATTATTCCATTTACAATTCCATAAATGATTAATCTGAAGTTAGCTAGATAACCTGGCTAGTAAATGGTAGAAAAGAAATACATGTTTACTTTCCAAATGTTATGTTTTTAACATTGACCAACCCTCAAATTAGAGAAAGTTATATTTAAAGGACTTAATTTAGGATTTAGGCGCGCTCCTTTACAACTAGCAACCTGCAAACGAGAAGGCTGTGGATTTGACTATTGTACAAAGTGTCTGTGTAGTTATCACACCAACAGAGACTGTGATCCTCTTATTAAATCGATAGTAACTAATCATGAAGTTTAGTTAGAAAATGTAGGTTTTAACTTTAAAAATAAGTGTGCTTTTGCAATTCGTTTTTATGTTGAAGTCAATATTGTACATGAGATGATTTCCTCAGCAAATGGAATACATTACCTCTTAAGTATTTTACAATATGTGAAAAAGTTTACCATTTTCAGTATAAATCAGAAAATATCACTTAAGAAAAAAGAAAAACTAGTTGTGTGCTATTTGTAATGAAAAAGTAAAACAAACTCATTAAATTTTATGGCAGTGGGAGAACATACAATTTTACCTGGACAGTGTTAAACATAAATTTTTCTTGAGGATTTTATTTACCTTGCCAATTGAAATATCAACTTCTGGAGTCTGTTAATTTAAATGTTTTGTTATCTTTCTTAAAACCTCTTTTCAGTGTGAATGTTTCCACCAAAAAAAGTGTTCTTTGTGAAATCGTCCTTGTTTCCTTATTTGTAAAGATTGTAAAGTTTAATATTTTTGTACATATACAAATATATCTCTGTTTTTATGTGAGTATGTCTGTCATGTGTACAAGTAAGATTTTGTTCCTGTTATGAATAAAATTGTTACAAGTTTAAAAAAAATAAAATAAAGGACTTAATTTAGAAATCACAATCATAATATTTCTTTTTCTTTTTTTAATTTTATTTTTATATTCCCCATACAATTGCAATCCCCTTATTTTGACCCCAATCTCTCCTTTCCCCATCGCCCCCCATGTTTTTCTTATTTTGTAATTATTTTAATATTCAACTCTATTTTATGTTTTCCTTCTTCATCATGGAAGCAAATATAGCAACAAGGATATCTTATCTTAATAAAAAATAATTATGTCTTCTATCTTTATGATATAAATGAAATATGTATTAAATAATAGTATCTAAATATTTTTATTATGTTTTAATGCACAGTCTACAGTCTTGAATAATAGTGAGAAATTTGTGGTCACTAGTTAAAACTTTCATAATTTGGACTACTTTTCACTGACACTGTCTTTCTCCCTCTACATTAGTAATAGTTCTCTAAATCTTACTAAAATTAAAAAAAAAACTTGTCATCTACTATAGTTTCTTGTTTTATAATCAACCTGCTCATGATGGCTGTATTATTTGCTATCTAATTGAATGAAGACTGAGAAAGAAAGATAATTTTAATTTAGAGTAATATAGTACTTCTCACTCAGAAAACCATTGCACCACACAAAGATCAGTTGGATTATGATTGTGAAAAGGAAGATGGGGAACGGATAATGGTTGAATCAAATATCATTAATTCCCCCTCTTGAATCATCATTTCAAGTGCACTTTTAGGGAAAAAAATGATATTAGTTACTGCCCTGGAATTTCTTCCTTCTGCTCTTCTAACTCCAAAAAGTATATTTACTTTATTATTAATTAACAAAATTTGAAGACATCTATTCAGGTGAAACTCTAAGAAAAACAAGCTTTTCTCTGTTCTCTTTTCTTCCTTTTGTACACTCACTTACTGTTCCCTTATTTCAGGAACAATCAAAGTTAAGTACATCACTATCTGATCATCAAGGTTAGCAAATAGAGAAAGTTGGTGAAGAAAAACTAAGAATATAACTTAATCAGTCCTAATTTTGTTTTTAACCACTTAGGATTTAAAACTAATAATTTTGACATAATATACATCTTCCATTGAATTACGTGCCCTTATACATAAACTTCTGGTGACCCCATGTACATAAACTCAGTGATCTTATCAAATGAACATTACTTGGTTTCTCCATTTACTGAAGAGACACTTTGGGACCCCTTGTACTGGAAAATATGTTTGTCTATAGAAACTGGAATAAGACAAGATCCCTAGATGTAGTAGCTCATATTGAATGTGGTTGCAGACATGCAAGCAGATAATTATGGTATTGTGTGATATTAGCATAAATAAAATGCTTTATAATGGTGGATTTGTTTTCTGTTGGTCTGTAACACATAACCGCCAATTCAGTAGTTTAAACCAATACAAATTTATTCTCTTACAGTTGTAGAGGTCAGAATTCTAAAAGCAAGGGGTTGATAGTGCTATGTTTCTTCTGGAGGCTTCTAGGGGAATCTGTTACTTTGACTTTTTCAGCTTCTAGAGGCATTCTGCATTCTTTAAGTTCATGATCCTTTCCTTGCAGCTCTCCAGCTTCTTGCTTCCTTTGTCCCATGTTCTACTGTTCAATTGCATGTACTACATTCCTCTTATAAGTAATCTTTGATTAAATTGGAATCCCATTTAAATAATCCAGGATATGGATATATTTGGGCTACCCTCAACTGGGTTATGTAATACAGAATAATAATAATATTCAGCCACGGGGGAGGGGAACATGGGGAGTAGCCATAGAAGAGATTGCCTTTGAATCAGGTTTTTTTTTTTTAAGAATTTTTTTAAATTTATTTATACAAGAGCTGGGGTACAGGCCAGAGGCGCAGGAGGGTGACAGGATTCACCAGAGACAGAGCGGGGAGCAGAACAGGCAGATGGACTGAAGGCACTGCTGAGGAGAGCAGTGGGCGGGACAGGAGAGGTCTGCTGTGCCATGTGGGTTTCTCCCTGGCTGGCTGGGGATCGAACCTGCACTGCAGAGGCTGCGGACAGCTTCACAGCACTGTGTTCAACCTGCTGCACCACCGGGGAGGCCCTAAATCAGGTTTTTAAGGGAAAGATGGATTATTGATATAATATGTAATGAATAGCAAACCTAAAATAACTTGTCCAAAGAAAGTGAGTATTATGAATCCACCAGCACTTTGGGAGACACTTTTTTAATTCAAACACTCACTGTATCTAGACTGTTAACACCATTCAAAGAGTACTACAATGTTGTAATAGCATCCAAATCATTAGGATTTACACCCCAAGCTCCCTGGTGAAGAAAAAAAAAATATGTGGGAATAAAAAATAGCTTTCTGCCAATAAGATGAGATAGGGAAATGGCTATTAAATTCAATTACAATTCTATCCTATCTTCTTTTTCAAGGTGTAGACTCTAAACATCTCCAACTTAGCTGTTCATTAGACCATCCATATAGAATCAATACTTATAAATATTACTCTCATCTCCTTTATTCTCCTCCCCACAACTTTTTCTTCTGAGATATCTTGTTCACTTTAGATTACCACCATCACCCCAGGTTCATTGTGCATACAAAGTGATAAAATAGTGGTCCCTCTCTCCATCGTATCAATTCATTTCCAAAGACTGTTGATTTATCTAACTCCTCTGAGAGAGGATTGGGCAGGCTATTCATTGCCCACAGGAATTAGGCTTTTTTCTTACTCTGTGGTTCATTATCTTCTGTTTCTTAAAATGCTTTGCTTAGTTTATTAAATAACCTTAAGCTTCACATTTCTAGTCTCAGCTAAAGCATTAGCATTCAGAGGAAGAGACAGGTCGGTGGCATAGCAGATGCATCACATTCTGGAAGTCCTCCAGGTCATTCCTAAATCATCAGGACAGGCTCTCTTTGCAGAGTCAAAGGTTTCTAATCTACACTGAAGTGAAAGGAGCTAAAATTATATCTATGAGCAGTTTAGGGCTGGATGAGGAGGTGAATTAAAATAGGCAGTTATACAAAGTATTATGTAGAAGACTGGGGAAATGTAACCAATAAATTAAGTAAATAGAAGGAAAGGGAACAAGAAACAATAGTAGTGGAGCTGGCATTTAAGATTACCTTATCCCTTAACCCACACTTGGGTCAATTTTCCTGTAGATTGTATGGTAAAGAGTCTATAATTTCAGACCCCTCGTTTTAAACAATATGAAACCATTGAGGACCAAAAATATGTTCTATAATTCTGGGTGGTTCTGTTTGTAATATATGTGGTTAAATGACATGTTACTGTGAAAAATAAATTGCAAGACAGGAGATGCAGCGATTAGAAATTATTTTTGTCATTAGCCACAGTCTAAAATTCTAATCCCAATCTCAGGAAAGCTCATGGAAAATTTCTGGTCACGTTTTATATCAGAATGATTAGTGACAGAAGACTGAAGCTTAGTAGTGTATCATTATGCTGGTAACATTTCTGTGACCTTTTCATAGAAAAGAATTTGGATTTATGGTTCTGGAAAAATAACAAGATACTCTCTTTCCTTGATCTTAGAAGGAAGATTATTTAAATAACATTTGGGACTTATTGCTTATTAAAACTGTGAAATAACAAAATAATTGGATAGTTTTCCTTCTTCGGTATAAAGAACAAAGGTGCTGTAAGTATCATCTATATTGATTTTTTTTTTTGAGGGTAGTAAATTCCAAGAAATCTGGACTCACTAAATATTTGAACACAATTTTCTTTTTTAAAAAAGTGCATTATTTTTTATTGAGGCAATATTGGTTTATGACACTGTATATGGTTTAGGGGTATAGATTCACATTTATTCAGATATGATACTACACAGTACCCACCACCAAAACACCCATAAACTTACATAATCCTTTGGGCCTCCTTCCCCTCTTTGCTCCTCACCCTCACAACTACCACCTTGTAGCCACAGTTCTCTTTATTCCCTTTTGTCCTATAAAACCATCCTTCAGGGCCTACCTGGTGGCGCAAGGGGTTAAGCAACGCACTATGAAGCAATCCACAGCCTCTGCAGCATGAGTTCAATCCCTGGGTGACCAGGGAGCTACCCACATGGTGCAGCAGACCTCTCATGTCTCGCCCACGGCTCCCCTCAGCAGTGTATTTCAATCAGACCATCTGTTATGTTCCCCACTCTGTCTCTGGTGAATCCGCTCACCTCCCTCACCTCTGGCCTGTACCCCAGCTCTTGTATGCATAAGTAAATACATCTTTAAAAAAAATAAAAAAATAAAAAAACCCATCCTTCATTTTTGGTATGTGAAGTTCATAGATTTCATGTAGAATAACTATTTGCTAGATTGTGAAAGGTGAAAAGTGTGAATAAGTCTAATAAATATATTAATTTAACATATTAGCACAAGAACAATGAGAAGTTTAAAAATAAACTAAAATATTATAGTTAGGATGTTTTTGACCATTCCATTGTAAGTTCACAATGAAAGCAGGTTGACTATCGAATAAAAGCAACTAGGATAATGCAAGAGCAGCCTAAAATAAAACTGTTCTCTCAATTCATCAGTTTCACATCACTGTGAATTTTTTAAAGTACATTTGAAAATGAGTACCAGAAGTAGTGAAATAGCACACATCACTAATTTTTATTATGTGATCTTTAAGGAATCTCAGGGAAATAAACAAAAACAACAAATCTTACACATTGAGCTCAGTATTTAGAGAACAGTTTTCTATTGGTAAAATGATGATTTATCCAACAAGTCCAGACCTGCAATTCAATTTGGTTTGAAGCAAAAGTTTTACATACATACACAGTAAATGGTAGGTAACAAGGCAGAATAGGATTTATAATTTTAAAAATGTGTAATGATCTAAAGAGATTAATACTTTGGAGGTCTTTTTAAGGAATTTATGAGAATTATGTTAGCTTAATCATCTGCTAATGTTAAGTTGAATTAATTATTTCTTCTCTAAATTTTGTTCATATGAAAGCATATATGTTTAATCATATTTTCCAGAAATTCCTTCATTGTGGCATGCATGTAAATTTTCCAGACAAGTAAACGTCACCCTCTTTTGTGCCAGAAAGTTATTTTAACTTGTCATAGAATCTTCAAAAACAATTATTGTTATGTTTGAAGTATAATGGCAATATTGTATCATATTTATTGTTATTTTCATGACTCATTACCAAAAACATACATCATTTTGTAGTACTCTATTGTAACAGTAATCACATAAATGCTACCTGTGAGAGCAATATGAGTCATGTTAAACAATCTCAAATCTCATGGAAATTTTTGTATCAGTTATGTAGAATTCTATTTCAGCTTTTTTTGTTTTAATAACTCATTTATTATTCCTAATGTCAGTATAGATCAATTCTGCATTCTTTAGTTATTTCTTCACAAAGTATTACAATATTTTTCACAAAATTGCAGCTTATAACACATGAAATAGGGATAAATTTGTCTAATATAAGGAAATTCCAGCAAACATATACAGAAAATACTAAAGCAAGTCATATAAAAATAAGACACAGAACACATTTACTTGCTGATTATAGATGATTCAAAATATAAGTATAGCAAAATATCATATGACACAATTTAAAAATTACCTTACTTGCATGTATGGCTGTGAAAGAATAATAGGCATGCTCTCCTGCCTTAATCAATTAGAGAACAGGAAAAAATACGGACATTTGGCAATAGTTAAACAACAACAACAAAAATCAGCCTGCAATGGAGAGCTGGATACTTCACCAAAGCCCCTCTATCAAAAAAGTCACTGTTTTGAGAACCACCCACCAGAACAAGGTCGTTGGCTGGGCTAGCGCTAGGTAGGTGGAGTCCGCCATAGTTCACAGGAAGTGCTCTGTGGCTTTGTGTCTGTTTGGTGGTGTGGGTTGTGTGTTGTAAGTGTGAGTCATGATAGAAAGGTAGGGAAGGGACCAACTAAGTATCGGGGTGGCCTTCGCCCTGCTGCCACCAATCACAGGTCCCAAAGGAAGCTCACTTTTTTTTTTTTTTTTAAGATTTATTTATTTATTTATACAAGCACTGGGTACAGTCAGAAGCGCGGGAGGGTGAGAGAATTCACCAGAGCCAGAGCTGGGAGCAGAACAGGCAGAAGGACCGAAGCACACTGCCTAGGGGAGCAGCTGGTGAGACAGGAAAGGTCTGCCGCGCCATGTGGGATTCTCGCCGGCCGGCGGGGGATGGAACCCGCGCTGCAGAGGCTGCGGGCAGCTTCGCAGCCCAGCGCTCAACCGCTGCGCCACCAGGGAGGCCCGGAAGCTCACTCTTACTGGATCTCGCGAATATGCAATCAGAAGAGGAATCCAGGGATGAGACAAGCCTGAATGTCCAGGATACTGGAGGACCCTCTTTCCGGACAGGTCCATGGGAATCTGACTCGTCTCAGTACCACCTACCAAGAAACTGCAATGACTGGACACCATTCCCCGACACTTGCAGTGCAAGGGCACTTCTGACGCAAAGACCATGTGGAAGTAGGACTACCCTAGACCAGAAAAGGGAAGAGGTGAGCTGCCCGCATATGTGGGCTTCAATTCTACAACCTTTTAGCAAGCAGAAGGTCCCTCGGTGGCAAGGCAGGCTTCTCCTGGGAACACTGATTGTCACAATTTAAAGTCTGCAGGGATCCAAGACCACAGCAGCCAGCAGCTGGGAGGTGTTTCATTGCATACCCTGGGGGCAGTTGTTCCTCTGGCTGTTGTGAGAGCCCTCTAGAATTTGTTCCAGGAGACCAGCGCTGCCCGCTCCTCTGCACCATTAGCCTTTCTGAAAAAAAAAGTCTCAGGCCTTGCACTTTCTTTCTGACCCAGATCAACTGCCAGCACCATGTTTTGGAAGAGCTGGACTCTTCACCCTGGCCTCCAACAAGAAATGTTCTTTTTTGAGCACCAGAGAAGATACAGCAGACTGAGCCAGGATGGTGAGTGTCTTGTGGGGTTTTCCAGGCAGGCAAAAAGGGCGCAATTGGCACCAGCAGGGTGTGTGCTGTGTGACTTTGGGTGTGTGGGAGCATTAGTTAGGGTCCCCTAGAAGGTGAAGGAAGGGGGGTGCACTGTCTGATAGGAAGCAAAGGACAACAGGCAGTAACAAAAAGCAAAGGACAGATGTTGAAAATAAGAGAATCAATTTCTTCAAGTGTTCTTGCTTAGTGCTTGGAAAAAGATTGGAACTCCTGAATTGAAGTTCATGTACTTTGGTTACTCTGTCCAACACATCAATACTTGCTCTACACATTGCTCTCCTACTATTTTCTGTTTTCCATGGAAAACTAATACTACTCTTTTGAGTTACAGATTCATAAATTTTATCAAATATGGGAATTTTTTAATCATACTTATGTGAGTGTAGTGCATTTATTTTCTAGGAAGGCCATAGTAAGTACCCAAACCCAGTAACTTAAAACAACAAAAATTTATTGTCTCACATTTATTGGAACTTGCTGTCTGAAATCAAAATGTGGGCAGGTTCATGCTCCCTCTGTGGAAGGTAGGTTTTTTTTTTTTGTTTGTTTGTTTGTTTGTTATTTTTAAAGATTTATTTACTTATGCATACAAGAACTGGGGTCTAGGCCAGAGGTGCAGGGTGGTGAAAGGATTCACTAGAGACAGAGTGGGGAAGAGAACAGGCAGATTGATTGAAATATACTGCTGAGGGGAGCAGTGGACAATACAGGTCTGCTGCACCATGTGGGTTAGCTCCCTGGCCAGGGATTGAATTTATGCTGCTGTGACTAGCAATAGCTTGACAGTGCTGTGTCTTTAACCCCTGCGCCACCAGGGAGGCCCCAGTGGTGTTTAAATAAAAGTATTTAAAAGTGATAGGGTTAGAATCAAAATCTCATTTGTAAATCATTATCAATTTGACCTTTGGCAAAATTGAAAAGTGTCTATCTAGCATTTTAGCATATTAATGGTTTGGACAATTCCTTTAAGGAAAAAATTTCCATTAAGGAATAAAAAAGACAACCAATAAAACTCTTTTATGCTGAATTCCCCAAATTTGTTCTCTCATGCTCCTTTCATGTAACATCTACTAAGTAAAAACATTTCATGTAAAAATATTTGCTAGTTGTTATAAATTTTCTATATAGCTATTTCTATAAATTTTCTATAGAGCTATAAATAGCATATGTGGCTCTAAAAGAACATAATCTGATATATATAAGACTGTTGATGCAATTCTATCCCACTAGCTTAGAATTAAAAGTAAGTTACATAGAAGATTAACACTATAAGGGAATATTTGCCTTTAGAAACCCTTATTTCAATTTTGTAAAAGGATAAAAATAAAATTCAGACTCAGTTGTCACCTTAAAAATAAAAAAAAAATAATTGCATATTGCATCTAAGAAGGAACACAAAATAATATAATTAACATGCCTTAGGACTATTGTAATATTAATAATAATGTATTTTCTTGTGTGTCTAGATCTAATATTGTATAACACAAACTCATTTACTCATATTACATATGCTAACAGTCTTTATCAATTTTTATTGAAATGAGATTCTCCCTCAAGCAAACCTCTTGAAATTCAAACTCATTTAAATATGTCCACACCATTATTGATTTTGTAAAATTAGACATTGTATTACATTACCAGCATACCATTTAATTCTATGAGGTTTAGTTCTAAATTATTAAGCAGTGACATTTGAGAAACATATTATGAAAATGAGAAATAACAATAACTATTGTAAAAATTTTGTTTGTTTATATCCTCAATAACCTAACTTCCAAGGTTTTATTCTTAGGTAATTGTTTTTCCCTTTGTCTACTACTTCACTGCTTCAGATTATAGGGATTTTGTAAAAGGTAGCTGTGAGGATTCTTCAGGTTCTCACAGTATTGTGAAAGGACTAACATAGTTCAGCATAGTGTTTTAGAAGGTATTCTTTTATATCTGTTATTTACCACTGGTTATCGTGGAAAAGGCAAGACTTGTTTGATCATCTGATGAGATTCCTATCAAAGGGTCACATTGCTTTCTGATGGTCTCTGTAAATTCCGTTGATTGTAATTATTAAGAAGGGAAATACATTTATCCCCTTCCTATATCCTGTGTATGAGTAACATGTAGTTATTCACGTCTTCATTATTAGAAAATAGATGGCTTTGGTCTATAAATAGACCAAATATAGCAGATGAAAGAGAATCTTACTTAATGGGTGCCTGACTCTATTCATAGAAGTTATTTTTAAAGCAAGCCATTGCTCCTTCCTCCCTTCCTTCCTCCCTTCCTCTCTGATCTTTTAAAACAAAAAAATTTCATAAAATACTTTCCTGAGCACAAAATAAAATAGGGATCTTAATCTTTCTGGAAAGAAAAAAAGACAGTGTGAGTCTACAGTTTCACAAGTCTATAGGCTTTAATACAATGATTTTAGTTCTGCATATTATCTGTATTAGAGCGATAGGGCTGCCAAAGCAATAGCACAGATTAGAATTCCAAAATGAAGGTGTCAGCAAGGTTGATTTCTTTTGGGGTATCTCTCCTTGATTACAGATGCTCGATTTTCTTTGTGTCTTCACATGGGTTTTGTTCAGACATATGCATGCCTAATGTCTCTTTTTTAAGTTTCTAAATTTTTTCTTCTATGAAGACATCAGTGACCTTATTTTAACTAAATCACCTCTTTAAAGGGCCTACCACTATTTACATAGGAGACATATGTCAAGAAAATGTATCATGAAAAATGATCATTTCCAGTTGAACCAATTTTTATTTCTTCATGTTTCTATCATTTTCTATAATTATATCATTTAAATTAAAATGAATGTTAAAATATACTTTTGTTTTCATTAAATTCAAATTTCAAATTAATTAATATATCTTTAAAATTCTGTATGCCCAAATATAAAGACATTATTTTAAGAAGCTATGAGTCCATAAAATATAGCTTATTCCATCATTATTGAATTTATTTTATCATTATGTTGAAGTAGAAATAAAAATAACCCAATATAAAAAATGTAAGTCAGTTAACAACTATAAGCAAATTAAAATTCCTTTAAGTGTAAAAAGTGTGTTTTAAAGTTGTGACTATTGCATATATATTCCTTCTTTATCCTCATAGCATACCTCTTTCAAAAATTAACAAATGCAGGGCCTCCCCTGGTGGTGCACTGGTTGAGCGCTGGACTGCGAAGCTGCCCGCAGCCTATGCAGCTCAGGTTTGATCCTTGGCCACCGGGGAGGGTCCCACATGCTATGCAGACCTCTCCTGCTGCGGCCGCTGCTCCTCTCAGCAGTGTACTTCGGTCCTTCTGCCTGTTGTGCTCCCCGCTCTGGCTCTGGTGAATTCTCTTACTCTCCCTCGCGTCTGACTGTACCCACTGCTTGTATAAATAAATAAATGAAATCTTAAAAAATATATAACAAATGTGGGCCTCCCTGGTGGCGCAGGCAGTTGAGCTCGGCACTGTGAAGCTGTCCGCAGCCTCTGCAGTGCTGGTTCCATCATGGCCGGCCGGCAAGAATCCCACATGGCACAGCAGACCTCTCCTGTCTCACGGGATGCTCCCCTCAGCAGTGTATTTCAGTCAATCTGCCTGTTCCGCGCCCTGCCTTGTCTCTGGTGAATCCTCTCACCTTCCCACACTTCTGGGCTGTACTCCAGCACTTGTATAAATAAAAAAATAAAATAAATAAATATTTTTTTTTCCAAAAATTAACAAATGTCAAAGATCCTAGTAAAGACCACAGAGCAGAGAATTGTTGGTTAAAAAGTGAGATGTCCTTAGCTTCTGGGAGTTAGAAACTAATTACATTTGTTTCTTAGTTTGGTCATGGGAAAATAGAACAAGAACAGAAATATGAGACTGGAGTCCAGCAGAAGATAATCAATACCTCTTAGTTCTCTTAGTTCTTGGTAACTGTGATTTAAGAATAAATAAGTCCCAGAGAAATTTATCCTATGATTCTTGGTTTATATGATTATTTTTTAAAGATTTATTTATACACAGAAGAACTGGGATGTAGGCTAGACATATGGGGAGTTGGTGAAAGGATTCGCCAGAGACAGAGTAGGGAGCTTTACAGGTGGATCTAATGAAATGCACTTCTGAGAGGAGCAGCAGTGGAGACAGGAGAGGTCTGTGGGTTAGCTCCCTGGCCAGGGATCATACTCAGGCCTCAGTGGTGATGGTGTGATAGCACTAAGACTTAACCCCTATGCCACCAGGGAAGCCCCGGTTCTTGGTTTATTAAAAGGTGAAAGTGCAATTTAGAGCAGAGACTTGTAAATCTTTTTTACATGGAATATCAAAATTATCTTGGTGCCTCCCTGGTGGTGCAAGGGGTTAAGTTGCAGCACTATGAACTTATCGTCAGCCACTGTAGCACGAGTTCGATCCCCAGCCAGCGAGCTAAGCCATAGGCACAGCAGAACTCTCCTGTCTCACCCACTGCTCCCTTGAGCAGTGTATTTCAGTCAATCCACCTGTTCTGCTCCCCACTCTGTCTCTGGTGAATCCTCTCACCCCCCTCACCTCTGCCCTGTACCCCAGTTCTTGTATGCATAATTAAATAAATCTTTAAAAAATAATTATCTTAACTCTTTAAATAATATATATTGCTTTGAAATTGCATAATGCTTCATTTGTGGTCACTATCAAGAGAAGGGCAGGACTTAGGGCAATAAATTTGTTTATGATTTCTAGACTATTATTTTACTCTTATGTCTTATTTGCTATTGATGCTAGAGTAATAATAATGACTTCCTTATTAGGTCAACCACAGAGTGCTGCAAGAGTCTTACATATACAGACTGGCCATAGAGTATAAAGATATAGATCATATTCTTTTATATTTTTTTACAGAGTGAAGATTATTGTGAACAAATATTTGTATATCCATGCTTTTGCTTGAATTGATGGAGATACTATAGTGATCTTATAAAAGTAAAGGGACCTCATGAACAATAGGAAGAAAAATCAATACATTACATCCATAAGCTAAGGGCTTAAAATTGAAGATTTTTATTGAAATATATAGGATTCTATAAATGCCATAGAAATTTCTTAGTATAGTATTGCCTGATATTGATTTTCTAAAAAGAAGCTTTAGCAACCAAAGTGCTTGGTGTATAATCTCCATTTTCCCTAAGCTTATGAAAGATTCTTTTTGTGCTTTTAAATGCTAAAACTTAAAATTATGACATGATGACCTCCTATTCTGTATTTATAATCCTCTTGTTGAGGGTTGCAGGCCAAAGGTGCAGGGGTAGGGAGGGGTGAGAGGATTCAACAGAGAGAGTGGAGAACAGAACAGGAAGATCTACTGAAACACACTGCTGAGGGGAGCAGTGGGTGAGACAGGAGAGGTCTGCTGCCCCATGTAGGTTAGCTCCCTGGCTAGGGGTCATGCTGCAGTGGCTGGTGATAGTTTGATAGCACAAAACTTAACCCCTGCACCACCAGGGATACCTCATTGCAATATTTTGCCTGTCTGCAGCAAAAATTAGAAATAAAAATACTGTGAGAAAGTGATTCTACCCCATAGTTATTAACTTCCTTCTATCACTGCATCTTTAATTTCAAATCAGAAAACTTTTGTTCCATCTGAAGAGAGGAAATATGTATTGATGTGAGCACAAAGGGAAGTTATTTTAGTAACATTATGACTTCATTTCCTGGTACCATTAGACATAATCTAATGGAAAATCAAGCAACGTCCCCAAATCACTTAATTCTATAACTTCCTAACCAAAACTATTGACTGTGTTTGGAACTAGAGGAATATATATAGTAGTCAATTTCTAGTGGTTTTGTCCTTTGTTTCTGAAACCTATCTGTGCTTAACGATTAATAATTAAAT
>NW_023601379.1:0-20354 GCF_014898055.3 Talpa occidentalis
ACGGCCCACGAACACTGGCAGGGACCTGCTCTCATGTGTACAAGAACGTAGAAAATGTCTGCTCCAGCCAGGAAATTAGAATTCATCCAGAGCAGGGAAGTCCCTGGATCTGTTCATTCACGTTGGGCCTCAGTTCCTTCCTACTGATGTTTGTTCTGTTTATAGTCCCAGTGTCAATCTTTTTGGCAGAAAAGATGAATGTAAAGCGGACTGATAGACTCGCACTGTACTGATCATTCATCAGCAGTACCCTGGTGCTGCCAAGCTCCCAGCCAAGAGGGTTTCTTTTCTTCTTATTCCATGCTTAGTTTCAAATCCTTTTCCCTATGCTAAGTATTTTTGAAAGCCTTGATTCACTTTGAGCTTTTGGTTTCTGGTTGGGTTTTGTTGTAGTTGTTGTTATTCTCCTTTTTTCCTTTATTTTTTATGCTAGCTCTGTTCATTTTTACATTTTAAATCCTGGTCTAGGATTTATCATTTTATTAAAAACTAAATAATGTTTCTTTACATCTTTAAAAATCTGAGCTCAGGGATCAATAGAATCAAAGCAGTTTCTATGGACTTCTTCAGAATACCATCAGGGTGGAATCAGGATTAACTAAGCACAAATCTTTTTTAAATTTATTTCTAATATGCTCACTGTAAACCTAATTGACAGAACCTTACAGAAAAGGCAGAAAATCAAAAAGTAAAAGATTGAATTTATCCAAAATGTGGCCAGCTAGCTTTGAATAATATCATTGACATTTAGGAATTACTCTTAGAGGGGTTTCCCTCTATTCACTAGGGGAAAATATGGGATCATCTGTGCATCCCATTTTACTGCTTGCTAAATTCCATTAATACTACTATGCACATCTCTCCGTATCGCTAAATACTGTTTACAACATCATTTTAAAAGACTATTTAGTATTTCATGATATAGATAAGCTACTTTTAGTTTTAAGCTGCCGATTATGAGATATAGTCTGTTTCCAGCATTGAGTATTAGGAAAAACTGTATAATGAACAGCCTTTGTGCACATCAGTGATTATTTCTTCAGGGCTCATTCCCCAAAATGAAACATCTGGGTGAAAGTGCTTAAATCAAAGTTGGAGAATATAGGTAAAAATCACCTTCTATGTGGATTTTATATTCTCTAAATTTACATTCTCTGGAAGTCAGAACATACACTCACATCCAGGACAACAGTAGATATTACAATTTTTTAAAGAAACTTAACCAGTTTTATAGGGAATAAATGATATTACTTACTGCTTTCAATTGCATGTATTTAATTACTAGTAGGTATTTTTCATCTCTTTATTGATTTTTGTTTGCTTTTGTGAATTATCTGCTCATAATCCATTTTGTACATTTTCTTATTAGGGTGCTTGTGCTTTTTTCTTAAAATACAGCAGTTCTTTATACCTTAAGGATAGTAGTAGACCTATCCTTATAAATATTTTATTGCTAGCTTTCACTTACTTTAAAATTTTCATTATATTTATGAAAGACTTTATTTAGCAAATGAATTTTTTTTCTTACATATCTGCTTTCAGCATTATGCCTTAAATGTCTTCTCCACTAAAGAATGACTGTTTTTAAGCACCCATATTTTTCATCTATTCTTTCTATGGATTTTATTCCCCTATTTAAGTATTAAGTTCATATGGAACTTAATTTGGTACATGATATGAGTGGAAAATCTTCATTTTTTTTTTTTTTGCCTCAAATGGCTAGGCATTTGTTTCAAAACAATATATTAAATAATCCTTCCTTCCCCAGTGATTTTCAGTATTTATGTATAAATTCTTATATATATTTAGTTCTACTTTTGGATATTTTATCATTAATTTGAAAAGAATTGACACGTTTACTATTTTCTTATTCAGAAATTTTCTTATTCAGAAAGAGGTAAGTACTTTCATTTATCAAAATAGTATCTCTCCATAAAAGCTGTTATTTTTTTCAAATAAGCCTTAACATTTTTCATTAAGTTTGTATGAACACATTTTATATTTTGACTGCTATTAATAATGAGATCATCTTTACCATCATGTTTTTTTTTTTTAACTGAACTATCACAAATATACAGGAACTCTACATGGTTGCTGTGATGTACAGCTGGGATCTGCCTTTGTGGATTGTGCACTTTTGTAGAGTAATGATGGATGGCAGGTTTAAGCTGAATGCCTCTCTGGAACTGCCTTTATCAAGAGAAAGTTGCCTTGCCCACAGTCACACTCCTCCTCCAGCACGACCATATTCTGTGACTGGTAGCTAAGTCAGATATATCAAGGTTCAGGCCCCTTGTTTCAGAGCAGGGAAATTCTGAAGAATCAACTCAGTTGCAGGACTCCCCGTGAAAATGGAAGTGGTCTTTTGGCAACTGTATCCAGCCCAGCACCCCCCTCCACTGCCCCTAAGGTATAGGGCCTGAGAGCCTTCACCAGCAAACTTCCTGGTGGTGAGAATCTCCGCTTATGAGTCTATTTTTCCCTGGGAACCAGTCCTAAGACAGTCATGGCCAGGAGTTATCTGGGGAAGAAGATCGAATGTAGTTCGGAACTGGAGTATCTGTTAACCAGGTGGCAATGACGATCTCATCCTAGTGGGTGGAGCCCTGAAAACTACAGGTGTGCTGAGGCAGTGCAAGTGCTGACACTTTTCACTGGTGACAACCTGGGCCAGGATACCCTTGGTAGAAGTGCACTGGCAGAGCTGCAGCTTAAACTTTAAGAGGTTGTGGGGAAATAATAAGTCTAAAGGCAAGGAATATAATAGCTTGCTAAGTGTTAGTGAAGCACTGGAGAAAGACAAGAAAAAGCTGAGGGTAATTAATCATTAATTGAAGGCTAAGAGTGAAAATCAAAGGACCTCTGTTAGCATGTAAAGAAGCTCTGATTTCTGATCTTCTGGGAGAGGTAAGGGTTAAGGATCAAGCCCAAGACTAAATTATAAGTGCAGCCAATTCAACTCCAGAGGAATTGAATTCTCAGCTCTAGTAAGCCACTAAAAGATCAGGGACCTAACTTGGAATGAGTGAGACCCTGAGATTTGAGATGGACCATTTGGGTCAATAAACTTGAAAACCTTTACATTTCAGATCCTCCAACCTCTCTGGGTCTACAGAAGTGACACAAAGCTCTCCACTAGCATAGAGCACCTCCTTGCTCAAAGATGATGCAGGGGTTTCTGTCCTGCAAAGACCACATATCATCTTTCAACTCCTCCCCCACCACTCCTTTCTGGGCAAAGTAACAACATGGAGGGTCAAGTTACCAGGTTACTTGGATGATGATAATATTCTGGGCCTGCAAAGGAAAGAAATAAACTATATCCCCAAGGTCATGTAAGACCTAGCCATCTTGTACTGCTAGGAGCTGCAAGTGTATGTATGGGACTGGATCCTGAGATTACTGGAACAAGAGCACAGAACATAAAGTTGAGCTAGGGAGAGTTTATCAATATGAAGACACTCTCCTATGATACAGAATCTAATTTAATATCCTGACCCAGGAAATGATACTAACACACCACTAGGATTGCCCTTGAAAGACCAGAGAAAGAGCCCATATTAGGTTAAGTAGAAATGCCAAACTGCCTTAGCAGATAGTAGAATGAGGGGGTTAAAAACCTAGGGAAGTAGGTGTGCTAGACAAAATACTCCATGGACTGGAATGTGGAAAGTGGGGTCCAAAACCTCACCAGTAAAGAGTCCAGAGGACACCCCATTTACCAAAGAATAAGGCAATAAAAAATAGGCTTATGAGAGTGGCTGTCCACTGTAGGCTTGTGTGGAGGAAAAGAGCTGCTGGTATAAAGCTAAGCTCAACGGTAGTAATAAAGAGGACAGATCCAAACTACAAAGACCTAGTAGTAATGCTTAATTGTCAAGTGCACGAAAGGCACATGATCATAATGACTTGCAAGATCCACAAGGCAGCCTGAAGCATGCAGAGCTATGTAGATGACATACTAATGGGAGAAACAGATGGTCAGACAATGAAATCACTGCTTGATCTAAACAACCCTAAAAATCTCAGATGGGCAATCAGAAGGCTAAGGGAAGACACCACCAATAAAAAGACATGATCCTTTGCCCAGTTTCTGGATTTTAGCTAGTTTTCTTTTTTTTTTTTGAAAGATTTATTTATTTATGCACAAGAACTGGGTACAGGCCAGAGGTGGGGGGTGGGGGGCAGTGAGAGAATTCACCAGATACAGAGTGGGAGCAGAACAGGCAGCTCCACTGAAATACACTGCTGAGGGGAGCAACGGGCGAGACAGGAGAGGTCTGCTGCGCCTTGTGGGCAGCTCCCTAGCCAGGGATCAAACTCAGGCCGCGGTGGTGATAGTGCTAAGACCCCTGAGCCACCAGGGAGGCCCTTTAGCTAGTTTTCTAACACAAAAGCCTGTGACTGAAGGAGAAGCTAAATACTCAAAAGAAAGAAGCTGCAAGACCAAGGTTGTATGAATAATAATATCTCAAGAGATCTATAGCCACTTATTCTGGTAATCGTACACTGAGAGTGGAATAAGGCAGTGTTTCAAAGACTGTTGAACAAAGTATTTGAGTTGACATACGGGCACACAAAACATCCTCATGAACCCTAGCTCACTGAGGCCAAGAAATAAATGGAAGACAATGCCTACTCTTACTTACTACAGGCCCACTGCGTCCACAGGTCCACTCTGCGAAAATGTCCTTAGACATCAAATGTGTAAACAAAATGGATAGATTTGATAGTTGGTAAAGTCCTTATATGGGGTTCCTTGGTCTTTGGGGAAAGAGCTACTATAGTGGAGAAGGTTAGGTGGAAGCTTCTGAAAATGCCCCTTCTCAGGGGCATTATAAATAAAATATACTATTGTGTACTAGGGAAAATGGCAAAGATTAAAGCCCCCTTAAGGGCCTCGCCATCACCTAGCATGCAAGCTGGTAGCCACCACTATATTTCTATTTAATGCAGCAGTCTGACTACTAAAAATCCAGACAGAGTGAAGGATGACATCAAACTCAGCCTAGTGGTAGTTACAGTTAAAGCTGCTGTGCCAGATGTGGTGCCTTTTCTAAAGCAGATCAACACAGCCTCAAATGCATGGTGTAGAGCCACCAATCTGGTGAATGTGGTGCTTTCCAGCCCTACCAGGTACAGGCAATAGAATATATTCACCATCTTGCCCAGATAGTGTGTGAACTCCCTCTATTTCTGTCATACTGTAACCTTAAGAGGCTGGAATATATTGGACATTTTGTAGATCATTGCACTGACCCACTCTATCGGGCAGGAAAGTGACAAGTATGTTTACTAAGTAACAAGCTTAGTAAAATAGCTCTCCAATGGGTGTGATATAAAAATCTATGGAGATTCAGGGCCCTGCCATATCAGGGAAATTTTTTAAAGATCCAAGGATGTCAATTCATTCCTTCTAAAATAAAAGATAAAGTTTTGTATTTTAACTTCCTGTCAATAGGAAGAAATACACTACTTGGGAGTCCAACTTCCGAAGAGAGCATTTTCCATCTTTAAAAATACTGCTCTGAAGAAATAGAAGAAGACACAAAGAAATGGAAAGACATCCCTGCTCATGGATTGGAAGAATAAACATTATTAAAATGGCCATCCTACCAAAAGCAATATACAGATTCAATGCTATTCCAATCAAAATCTCAATGGCATTCTTCAAAGAAATAGAACAATTATTGATGAAATTCATATGGAATCACCAAAAACCCGAATAGCCAAAGCTCTACTGAAAAAAAAAGAAGGAAATGGAGGCATCACACTCCCAGACTTCAAACTATACTACAAAGCCATAATCATCAAAACTGCATGGTATTGGAACAAGAACAGACATACAGACCAATGGAATCGAATAGAAAATCCAGAAATAAACCCACAGATTTATGGTCAACTAATCTTTGACAAAGGAGCAAAGACTATGCATTGGAGCAAAGAAAGTTTGTTCAATAGATGGTGCTGGGAAAACTGGGTCGCTACATGCAAAAGAATGAAGCTTGACCACTACCTCACACCATACACAAAAATCAACTCAAAATGGATTAAAGAACTAGACATAAGACCTGAAACCATAAAATACATAGAAGGAAATATAGGCGAAACACTACGGGATTTGCACATCAAAGACATCTTTACAGACACATCACCCAAAGCAGTGATAGTGAAGAGAAAGATAAACAGCTGGGACTACATCAAATTAAAGAGCTTCTGCACAGCAAAAGAGACAATAACAAAAACAAAGAGAAACCCCACCAACTGGGAGAACATTTTTGCACCCAACACTAATGATAAAGGACTGATCACAAAAATCTGCAAAGAGCTGATGAGACTCAGCAACAACAAAGAAAATAATCCAGTCAAAAAATGGGCAGAAGAGCTAAAAAGAAACTTCTCTGAAGAGGAAATGCAAATGGCCAACAGACATATGAAAAAATGTTCAACATCACTTGTAATCAGGGAATGCAAATCAAACTACCATGAGATACCATCTCACACCAGTGAGAATGGCACATATTAAAAAACTAGCAACAACAAATGTTGGCGAGGATGTGGAGAAAAAGGAACTCTTGTGCACTGTTGGTGGGAGTGCAAACTGGTCCAACCACTATGGAGAGCTGTGTGGAGATTTCTGGACCTACTAAACATAGAGCTTCCATATGATCCAGCAATTCCACTCCTAGGTATTTACCCAAAGGACACAGAAACATCAATTCCAAAGAGCACCTGCACTCCTATGTTTATAGCAGCACTGTTTACAATAGCTAAGCTTTGGAAACAACCCAAATGCCCAAAAATAGATGACTGGATCAAGAAGATGTGGTACATATATACCATGGAATATTACTCAGCATTCAAAAAAGATAAACACATGCAATTTGCAGCAACATGGATGACACTGGAAGGGATCATGCACAGCGAAATAAGCCAAAAAGAAAAAGAAAAATACCGGATGGTCTCACTCATAGCAGGAATCTAGAAAACTTAAATAAGGGACCAGGAAAATGAATATAAGAAAGTGAAAATCAAAATCAACAAAAAACTATGAACCAGAGACACTTTTTGGGGGGTGGGGGGCGGGAGGGGAAGGATTGGGGTCAGAATGGGGCGTTTGCAATTGTATGGGGGAATATAAAATAAAATTTAATATTTGAAAATAAATAAATAAATAAATAAAATTTAAAAATTATTTTTTATGCCATGAAATAATTAAAAAATAACTGGAATGGATTCATAAAAGCTAAAAAAGTTGATGCAATGTGGTGGGAAAAAGTGAGACAGTATATAAAATATTTTAATAAAATTTAAATGAGTGAGATGGAAATAATAAATAGAAGGTAATATGGGTTTTCATTTTTCTTCTCTTTTCCTTCTCCCTCGTTGGCTCCTTACCCTTCCGATTTCTCCTCTCCCCCCCTGACACTTTGTATTTTTGTTTCAGTCTGTTTGGGAAGGAGGATTAATATGGATGAGATATGACATTGAACAGATAATCAAATAAACAAGTTGAGCTGAAAAAAAAAAAATACTGCTCTGGTGCCATTATTGGGTTTTTTCCTTTGTTTATAGTTTTATCTACAATCTATCAGTTTTTGAATATGTTTTTTTATTTCATATGTATAACAGTCTAGAATTTTAATATCTATCTTTTCTGTGAACTAAGATTGAGTGCTTAATTTCATTTTTTGAAAGCTAACTAAAAATTTCTCCTTAATAGTTTTTTAATAGTCTTTCTCATATGTTCAGATAAATTCAGTAATCTGGTGTCTTAATTCTCACAACACAAACAATTGACTTGATGGCACATTGCTAAACACAAATGATTTCACAGTTTTTACATTTTGGATCACCCTACTCCAGGGATGATCCCCTTCTTCAACCCTTAAATAAAAGCAAAAACCCAGCTTCACGGTAGGTCATAGAAACCACCCTCCAATCTGCTACAGCCCAACTTCATATTCATGTCTCCAAATTCAAGCACCAAGCTAAAGGGCTTTACTGGAACTGCTATCACAAGCAAAATCCCCCCTAAACAGAGTCCTAGTGTTTCCAATACTTGCCTTTTCATTCATGAACAGAATGAATACTCCTCTGACCTTGACCTGCTCGATCAACATCTACCACATTCTCCTAGCAGTTCTTTTCTTCTGGTAGAACCTCCATACCAAATCCAATTCCTGTGTGGCTAAACACTGAACTCCCTGCCTAAAGAAATACGGCATGCTAAAAATAGCATCCTTTCACTGAATTCATAACCAGGGTTCCCTATATTGTCTTTCTCTGAGTAGCTGCTTTTTGCCTCAAGAGGGAGACCCAAGACTCAAGTACATTAAATGCCCCAAGAGTTTATTCCTTTTGTTTCCTCCCCTGCCAAGAACTATGCAAGTTCTTCTTTCTTCTACTGAAAACTACAAAAGCAATGTCTCCATATTCTGCTCCTTCCCTCTGCCCATGCTCCCTACATATTTTTCCATTCTGTGCTAGGCCACCATTCTTGAACATTTTTATTTAAAATCTTGATATGAACGACCACGAGCACTCCCATATTGCCACAACCCATGACAGAGAGAAAATATTACAGCGTCAGCTAAATTCCTATAAATCTGATCTTTAATCCTCCTATTGAGAAAGTAAGCAGACGAGAACCAGCCAGGTCCTACCTCAAAGAACCAAAGTCAACTAGCAAGAGCACACAGGGCCCAGCAGAGAGCCACATTAAAATGGCAAGGCCATAATTTTGAGAGTTTTTATCCCTCAAATAGTATCCTTTGAGAAACCAATTCTTCCTGATTCTAGTCTTTCTTGACCAGGACAAATAAAGTACTTTTAAAGTGAAGTATAAAGAACTCACTTTTCTTAAAAAAAAAAAAAAAAAGTCAAGGCCAGAGCACAGAAGCAAAGCCAACGCTCCCATTAACTGGACAAATGGGAGCAAGTTGAGCAAGTCTGGCCACCAATTACTTCGAGTAGCTCTTGATGCTTCCCTTCGCTAATCAGTGTAAATCTGGTGTTTGTGGACGGCAGGTTGACCCAAAAATATATTGTTGAAGCAAATATATACATGCTCCTGCTAACTGCTATAGAGATTCTGCATGCCTTATCTCCTCACTGCTTCCCTCAGCCACCTCCATTTCCTGATGTCTTCAATTTGTGCCATCAAGGTATCTTGTAATTTTCCATCAGACACTGAGAGTTCTCTTGGCTAGCTGCATCTCAACACATGCTCCTCACTCACAGGCGAAGCTCATCTTATCCTTACAAAAACGAGAAGTATGAGGTGAAGGTATCATCTGCATCCCACGATGAGGAAATAGAAGCATTCAAAGATTAAGTGACTTGTTCTAAATAAGTTAGTGGCAGAGTGGCATCTGGCCTAGATTTGTATCTCCTAACTTCTATTCCAGTTATAGTTACCTTAGAATTATGCTGGAGTGTGTAGAATTGCATTCATCCCTAAGGTCAAGCTTCAGTGCCTTCAGTACATTGTAGGTAACTTCAAGATGCCATAGGGATAAACTCAGCAGCTTCTCAAGCCAAAGGTGCACAGCCATGTGTCCTCATGTCACCAGAACTTCTCTTTGGCAATCTCAGGTGACTTGTTAATTTTGTTGTTTTATGTTTGACCACACATCTATCCCAGTCCTATAAACTGGAGGTTCATTTGATCCTCAATAGATTTTCCAGTGTAATATTTAACGTGTAAAGTTCTAGAAATCTCAGAGATGAGAAACAGTTGCAGACCCGAGGGGATAGCATTTTTGCTCTCTTCTCTATGTTCAGCCACTTGGGCTCTTTTCACCTCCCATATTAACCAGCAGAGTTCATGGTGCTATGCAATTGGCAGCAATTTCATTTAGAAAGGGGCAAAATTGTTTCTAACGTTAAGGATGCCAGAAAGAGGGGGAAAACAAGCATTTGTCTTATGTTTCAGGACATTTTATGAATAAACCTATACACAGTGAAGATGCCTCAGCAGAGGTACCTGCAAAATGCAATGTGTTTACTTTCACGTGTATGGACATATAAAGGCACACCCTTTCCGACAGGTCAGGACGTTTGGACTCATTTTGCTGCAGCATAACTTCTGGCCTCAGGGATGCATGTGTAACCTCTGATAACATACCCATGATCTTTATTTACAACTGCCAATAAACACCCATTTTCTACCAGTTATTCTGGGGGACACATGCATCAAGCAAGGGGGTTCCTAATTTCTGGAAACTTCTTGGGAGAATCCATTCTTGGGTAGTCCATTTGAGCCACTGATCCTAAAGTGGCGCACTGAGGTTCTATAATTAGGGAACAATGCAAGAAAACTTTCATCCAAAAATGTTTAGAACAATGCAAGAAAACTTTCATCCAAAAATGTTTAGAAATAAAAAGCACATCCTCCAGAAACTCATGAATACAGCAAGGCGCCATGTAGATATGTGAAAACTATGTGTTCAGGAATCACGAAGAAGACAGTCAAGGACATACATGTGTTCACATACTCACATAGGGGCTCTAGTCTTTCTCCATCACAACCCATCCTACACATAGCTATTTATCCATGACACTTGTCAATGTCATGTTTTTTAACTACTCTATGAATCAGAGGAAATCCTATTGCTTAGAGAGAAAGAAGTGGCAAAATTCTGATAAGAAGGCTTATCAGAATGTCTTCCTTCCAAGCCCTCCTATCTGACCACTGTTCTCTTACCTGCAGAACCCTATCTTACTATGACAGTCCTAAAAGAGAGTGCTTGGTAAGGGAGAAGAAATGTGCTTGCCACACCTAATTGAAATTTAACTGCCCTGGTTTTGCTTGTACTCACCACTAAGGCTTTGTTCTCTACTTATCATTAATATACTTATTATCCATTCATTGATGCAATATTTGTTGAATTCCTATTATATACTGTGCCCAGTGGGTTTAAGGAGAAAACAACTGGCCAAGGAGCCTTGGGAGTAGGTCATATCAGGTGAAGGTGGGAAAGGAAATATGGGTACCACTTAAGAGTGAGAATACAAGTGAATGATCAGTTTTGAGGAGGTGAAATTGATGAGTATGAGTTAGGGCATTTATTGTGGGAAATTTCCTTTTTATAATTAAGTAGTGAAATCCAAAAGGCATTGGAATTTAAAAGGAAAAAAGCACAAGTTCAATCTATAGATTTGGGAGAAATTGAGCTATGGGGTGGAGGACAATTAGAAAGATGAGGGAAGTGGATGAGGAACTGAAAGAGCATGGAGCCAGGGCACCTGACAGAGCAGAAATCCCCCTTTCTAGAAGGTACAAACATTTTTTTGTCAATTCACTCTCACTGAAACAATTGAAATATTCATTGAGGATGCATCTTGAAGGAAAAACAAGAGACCATCACCACTTTTAAGGACCTTGAATCTATGGAAGCTGTGCACATTCATAGATAGAACATGCAAATATCTCATTTCTCACCAAGATTGAGTAATGATTGTGGGCTGATTACCAACAAAGTATTCAAGTTAATGGCAGAAATGAATGAAATACTAGAAATTAATTTGGACTAGGATTTTGATCTTTCAGCCCTTAAATATGTGTGCTTCTAACCTTCAGGTGTGATGTGAAGTTGGAGGGAGCATTAGCTCTTTGAAAGCATACAGTGAGGTTTAAATTTCAGAATGTCGCCCAAATGCCCCAAATGTGGACCAAATGGAGTGTTCACCAAAGGCAGTTAAACACAATGTAGCTGAAAGAGATCTGAACTGTGGTCAAAGGAAGAAGAAAAGGGTCAAGACTAGGGTAACAGTGCCAGACAATTAGGTCCAAGAATGAAGGAAGTCACCAGCAGATAACCCAATCAAGGCATTAGAAACCAAGTAAAGGGCAAACTGGCTTGGAAATTACAAATACAGAATTTTAAAGAGGGCCACAGCAAGGATGTAGCAGAAGGCAAAAGATGTGGAGGCAGAGTCACGGTTCAGGAATGTGTCTGATGACCTAAAGCACTAGCAGGCCTGGATCAAAAGCTTAAAGTGCACCAGCTTCTGCAGTTCCAAGTACAGCAAAGTCTAGGTAAAAGGAAAGAGCTCTGTGTTTAACCAAAACCTGACTCCATCCACCAATGGCAGCATTCCATTACCCCCCTTTGGAGTCTCATATTAGCCGGGATCACAACTGATTATAGCCAGTGGTAGCCATTTTCCTTTGTTTCCTAGGCCGTGACTACTGTGCAATACTAGGTGTGTAACACAGTGTTAAGCGATAAGCATTTCTCAATATAATTAGATAAGTACATGAAGAAAATAAGCCAACACTTACTAGGACAACTGAAAACTGCAGTCTTCAGAAATATTTCCTATTAAAAAGGAGAGTATGGAAGATTCTCCATGGTTTCCCTTTCTATTCCTTTCATTTACCTTTAATTTTTTTTCCTTTGCAGGTTAAAGCTGACTCCACATCCTATGGGACCAACACAAGCCATCAAGTTAAATGATGTCCCTGATAGCTCTGTGGATCAATAGTTATATAGGCCTATTCCTCATCCTAGCTCTGTCAGGGCCCAAATTATACACTGTTCATGAAAACCACCTCCTGGATTTACTGCCTCTGTACTCCCAGCCATGGCAGGTGGCTTATTGTCCTACATTTATTTCTTTTAAGCTTTAACTAAGTCTTTGCTACTGATTTTTCAAAGTGGCAGAGCAATAATTAGCCAGGTTCTCTTTTCTTCCACAAAATCATAATGATTTCCTTGACTTCCAAAGAAACTCTAATGTTCTGTTTCTCTCACAGAGGCATGAGAAATCTTCAAGTCAAAGTACACAAAATTGATAAAGATATTACAACAATATGAGGCAAGAGACAAAACGTTGCCATGTTGGCATTTTTGATGCTCCTGGGGTACGGACCATCAACATTTGCAGGAGAACGCCTTGATGAAGTGACACCTGTAGATCTACTTCTATTACTCAGTTTCCAGGTAAATCAACTCATCTTTTGAGCCTTGGTTCTTCTTTCTTTTAAATGGGAATGATTCTACTTCCTTGCATTAGCTCATATTAACCTAACAAATAGATTCCATGTGAAAATACTTTAGACTCCTAGGAGGGAAGATGTCCCATAAATTCTAGGGTCTATTATTATTTAATATTTCTACATCCCAGATTGATCTTGTCTCATGAATCACTTCATAACAAAGTGAATTTGAAATCTATCGAACTGTTTCTTAGCTTCCTAATCTCCCAATAGTGTCAGATGTCTCAGAATTATAGCCCTCTGAACTAATGAGTAAAACAGGACTTAGAGATACTGAAACCTATTCTCATCTGTGGGTAAGAGGCAAACATCGTGTGGCTTTCTAAGCAGTGTTCAGGGCTCATAATGTTTCGTCTGGCAGCCAAATTAATGAGTTGCCTTACTTCCATAAACTGAAATCTGCATATCTGTCTCAGTTTGATCCATTGTCTTATCTTCTTGGGACATTTCTGTTTAGTGGACAGCAATAATATCCACTACCTTTTGCAAAAAAAATTTTCAATGAGCAAGTCAGAGCTCCTGTTTGTCCAAATATGTGAATATGGTTTAAAAACAGTCTCCCCATGCTTTGTGCTACTGTAAATACTATTTTATGCTCTAGTGCCCCATTACACACGTACTGACCCAGTTATAATCTGTCTGTGCATAGCTTTAGCTGTTTACTTTAACAGTAAGAGAAAGTAACGTATTCCTTTAATTTCAAGTATAATTCTCATTATATCAACTCAATATTTTCCACATCATCTTATTCCAAGTTCCTATAAATAGGACCTTTTGTTTATAGGTCATCTTAATGAACATTGAGTGAGCTAATCAAAAACATTTGAGTACTACCTATTTCTAAACCTGACTCAGCTCTAAGATTGTGGGAAAGTGGTCAGTGCTGTTTTTGCACTGCCAGGCCCAGATCACAGTTTGTGGTCATGTATACAGGTCAATTTCTAAATATCTGAATTTAATCAACATTCAGTTTTGCAATCTGTGCAGAAAATGAATTGCGTACGTTCACTGACTCTCCTGACTGTTGGGCAGAAGAATCTTTCCGTTGCTACTCACCGAAGGAGTCACTCCAGACTCTGGCAATGCCGGAGCACCTCGAGGCCCAGAGGGGGACATTTGGTCTTTGCTGTTCTCCCAGCTAAACAGCAGCATGCAGTAATGCCCCTTAATATATCCTCCCCCACTTTCTTTTCTACCTCCCTGGATCATCAAGCAGCAGCATAGAGAGCTTTACAAAATTTAAGGTGCCTTTCATATGTAAATGGGGTAGGGAGTTTTATTTTTGGGTAGTCATCTCTTCTGAAATACTGACACATCCCAAATGTTGTGGGATTAGTCCTCTAATCTCAGAAGATATCAATTCCTGACCACAACCCAGACATCTGAATAGGATCTCTTTTCATCATTTGGGGTGACTTAAATTCATTGATACCTCACTCCAACTATAGATCATCTCTAAGTTTCTTATTCTTAGCAGCTACACCGCCCTGCTTAGAACTGGCTGAGAATGCAATGTTGTCACATACAGCATATTGTTGCGTGATATTGGTTCTGATGTCTGATCTTAAAGTGAAAGCCAGTTGTATTTCATTTTATCTTTTATAGATTCAGTTCACAAGCAGAATTATAATACACCAAGCAAGTCTCCCTGAAACAGTCACTGTTCTTAAGAGTTTTGCCTTTAATTTAAAGGAACTTTCCCTGAAAGCTGTAATAGTTTCATTCCATTGCACAACAAAATAAAAAACTGGAGGATTTATAAACTAACAAATGCACTGTGTGAATGGGAGATAAAATGCACATTATTTTATGTGACTGGGTGACATATCTCATTTCCCATTCTGACTTTGGGACCTTATTAATAACCAATTTACACACTAGCAAGAGGCATGATAATCCAAACCAATGATAACTATGATGGGAAATGCTCCATAAGACAATGACAAAATCCATCAGGACACCGGCTATACCAATATGGCAAGATACCTGAATATACCACTGCCTACTTTCTGAAGACTGATTCAGCTCATCTGACAAACTAAGGGTTTATATCTCTCCTCACTGCTCTCCAAGTACCCTTCATACAGCAGCCTGGTCAATGAAGAGACTGGTTTCCCCAAATGGAGGCTGAGAAGATACAAGAGCCAGGAGTGTTCTGGCTGGTTTAAAAGTATTCATGGAGGGCCTCCCTGGTGGTGCAAGTGGATGAGCACAGCACTGTGAAGCTGTCTCCAGTCTCTGCAACACTGGTTCGATTCCCGGCTGGCCAGAGAGCAACCCACATGGCACAGCAGACCTCTCCTGTCTTCCCCACTGCTCCCTGCGGAGTGTCTTCGGTCCATCTGCCTGTTCTGCTCCCAACTCTGTCTCTGGTGAATCCTCTCACCCTCCTGAACCTCTGACCTGTACCCCAGTTCTTGTATAAAAAAAATAAAAAAAAGTATTCATGGAAAGGCCACAGTGGTAACATGAGTTTGAAAAGGAACATGCTTTGCGACCATTAGACCATCTGTGGTTTGTAGACATGACTTTAATCCTTGTGTAGACATGTGAAGAGATGTCCACCAGAATAAAGCTCTTGGGTCTTATGGGCTACGCCTAACTCATACAGTCCACAGACAAAAGGTTCAAACTATTGGTCCATACTTCTAAATTATGAGAGAACTACAAACCCTAAAACTTGCTGTCTTTTCCTCTCCTCTTCCTTAGACCAGAGTAATACTGCAATCCTAGTTGAGTATGTTTGCTTTTAAAAATGCTATTATTCTTCTAAGTTGTCAACACCGGGGTATAATTGGAGGTGGACAATAGGGAGAGAACACATTAACAAACCCACTGATTTGCATATCTACCTAAAGGTTAGGGTTAATCATTTTTCTCTGAAGACTGGTATAATTCACAAGTAATACCATCTGGTCCTGGGAGTTTCAAGTTCCATATTTATGATCAGTCTATTGAAGTTTTCTATTTCTTCCTGGTTCGTTCTTGGTAGGTTGTATTGTTCTAAAAATGTATCCATTTCTTTTAGATTATCAAATTTATTGGCATAGAGATGCTCAAAATGATCTCTTATGATCCTTTTATTTTTCTATGGTATCTATTGTAATTTGTCTTTTTCATTTCTGATTGTGTTTGAGTTTTACCTCTTCTTTTCTTTGTGAGCCTAATTAAAGGTTTGTCAATTTTGTTTTTCTTTTCAAAGAACCAACCCTTGATTCATTGATACTTTGTATTGTCTTTCTGGTTCCTACTTTTTTCTACTCTGATTTTTATTATTTCCTTTTTATACCTATGTTTGGTTTGGTTTGTTCTTTTTCAAGTTCCTTTGGGTGTTAGGGTTTAATTGAGATTTTTTTCTTATTTTTTGATGTAAGTCTCTATTGCAACTTCCCTCTATTCTAACTTCCCTCTTAAGATTTTTTTTTCACTTTTTCAAAATGAGATTTATTTAAATAAGCAATAAACAATGTCATTATTTCAAAATAAGAAAGGAATTGATAAAAAATCCACAAACACAAATAATTGATGAATTGAGGGCACAACTATTATGGCTGAACTGTATTGTTTATAACAATATTCCATATAATTTCACTTTAAAAACAATTTATTCTTGTTTCTATAGGCTATCAAAGTCACTAGGAGAGGACTCTCAAGTCACCTTTTACTCTCCTCATCTCACAGATGAAGCCATAATTTCAAGAAGGCAAAAAAGATATTTGATGAGGCGTATTTATTTATTTTTTTATTTATACAAGCACTGGGTACAGTCAGAAGCACGGGAGGGCGAGAGAATTCACCAGAGCCAGAGTGGGAACAGAACAGACAGAGTGATGAAATACACTGCTGAGGGGAGCAGCGGGTGGCATGAGAGGTCTGCGCGCCATGTGGGACCCTTGCTGGCGGCCGGGGATCAAACCCTTGCTGCAGAGACTGCGGGCAGCTTCGCAGCCCCAGCGCTCAACCGCTGCACCACCAGGGAGGCCCCTAATTTCCCTCTACATATCACTGTTGCTATATCCCATAGGCTCTGAGAACTCATGTTTTCATTTGTTTATCTCCAAATAATTTTTCATTTCTTCTCTAATTTCCTCACTGACCCAATGGCTGGCTATTCAGAAGCCTGGTGTTAATCTCCACTTGTTTGAGGTTTTTCCAGTTTGCTTTTTGTGGCTGATATATAATTTTATAGTGTTATTACTGGGGGAGATATTTGCCATAGAGAAACAGGTTTGTTGAGCATCTAGCTGTTAGAAAAAAATAATCACTATCAGCACATCAGGATGGAGATGGCTTAAAAGTGAAGAACATGAGGATTTTCCAAATAATCTCTTCTATGCAGCAAATGTTAACATACAACCCATCAAATGGTATAAAGATTTGCTTGGGCCTCCCCTCCCAGGGAGGGGTTACCCCCTTAACCAGGGAGGGGTTAAGACGCAAGGGGTTAAGATGCAACCTATGAAGCTATGCCCAGCCACTGCAGCAGGAGTTCAATTCCCGGCTGGCCAGGGAGCTACGCATATGGTGCAGCAGACCTCTCCTGGCTCACCTGCTTCTCACCTCAGCAGTGTATCTCAGTCACTCTGCCTGTTCTGTTCCCCACTCTGTCTCTGGTGAATCCTCTCATCTCCCACACCTCTGGCCTGTACCCCAGTTCTTCTAAGTGTAGATAAAAAAATCTTAAAAAAAAAAAAGACTTACTAAAGGCAAACTTGGGGACTTGCACATTTACCATAACCATTCACATTGAGCCTGTTATCCAACATGGCATGCTACCAACTCTGAGTATGCACAAGATCCTGGTACCTCTGCCTTCTTCCTGGACTGCTGAGCTTTACCCACCTTACACTACACTTGCCACCCCATCTTGATTGCCCAGCTCTCAGCCACTCTGAAAAAAAGGCACTGTGCATAATTAGCAGTGATCATGGTATAGATGAGACAGGAGCACACTAAGTTACAGGCAGATTTCTCAGTGATATCGATGGATGTTATCTGATCCAGGCTGGACAGGTGTCTCCCAAAAGAGACAACTGCTAAAGAGTGTTAACAGGTCACTCCATTCACGTGGAATCCCAGACAACCTAACTTTGGAGTAACCACATCACAGCTCCAGACGGTTTTCATTGGCTTCACTGTCCTTGACCCGTTGGTGGATCTGGTTGTTGCTTCCTTGTTCAAATTATAACATAATTTCTGTTTGTTAGTCATGACCTGATTTTTCTGACATGAGGAAATCTTCTTAGCCCCAAATGTCTGCCAATGATTTGTGGATGGCAGGTAAGCATATTTGCAGGCTATATTTAACACAATTTGAAATTTCATTGTTTTTCAGTAAAAGGCAGCTGTTTCCAGATGTCATGAATCAACCTTTATGTCTGACTGACATGGTGTTTGCAGGAAACATCTTGCAATACGGTCACATGTTACTAGGAGCTTCTTGCACTAGATTAGTTGCAAGTCAGAACCTGCTGCTTTCTAGTGAATTGTTATTTGAATTTCTTCAGTAACCTCCTGTTCAGATATGACAATAGGTTGACAATTCCATGGTTCATCTGCCCTATTTAGTTCCCGCACAACCATAATGCTGCAGTCATTCAGAACGAGGAACTTTGCAAACATTTGCCACAATTCAATCACACATCCTATTTGAGGAACAAGCTCATAGAGCTAATTGGCACTATTGTCAAACCCAAGAACATTTTATTTGGTTTTCCTGGAATTACTTATCTTAATTTTTCAAATCCTGAATTTCCTTCTATTTCTATAATGTTTTGTATGCATTTGTCAACTATTCCCATCAACTTATCTTCACTTAATTCATTCAATGTAAGATACTAATTAACTGAGCAATTTTATTGTTTAGTCTGTCAGATCCATGGTTATTTTCATACCACATAAGTCTTCCCAGGCTTTTAGTGGCTTTGCCAAATTTCTGTCCCATTGTTTTACTACATTTCACCCTATTCACCCCGTTAGTGCTATGATGTGGATTATTTTAAATCATTTTTCCAACTGCTGTAACAATCCAATAGTAAATGTTTTATGCATGTTATTTGACACCTGACATATCATTTGACTATTGAGGTAATGCATAATAGCCTAATTATTTTAGAGTAGAAAATTTGGAAAGTGTGATATCTTTTAAAAGGTCAGAGTATGAAAGAAATTCAAAGCCACATGAATGTAATTCTTGCAAACTGTCGAGTGCTATGGTTTCCTAAAACTATTATAATTTTGTTAGATGTTTATGCCTTTCCTTCCATTTTTTCAAGGAATACAAAGTACTCTACCCATATTCAAATTTCTGCTCATGGCTCCCAGACCTGAGCTCTCACACCTGGTGATATATCCATTTGAGATTCAATAACTAGGCTTCTCTTCACCATGACCAGTTTCAGATTTGCCACATTTTACTCTCGTAGCCTGGCTGCCAATTCAAGATATTTGGTAATAAAATGTGGCTACCTTGCAGATCCGCACACTGTCACCTCCATTTTCAGTAGGGAGGTCTCCGATAACTGTGCATTTACTGGATCTTCCTTTAATTCCTTCTAAGCGATCCGGCTCAAGTGGATGACTGGCTCTGTCAGCCAGAACACTCTGGATAGTCACAGCTCGCTGGGCTTGGGTGCATTTTAAATCTCTGGTTCCAGATCATCAGGCTTAGCTGGCTACTCACAACTATTTCCAGTATGTAAGGCCATTCCTGTGTGAAAAGACTATCCGTCTCCCCATGGACTCACCTCTAATTCTCCTTTGCCTGACAGAGTGACTAGTCTGGCCCCCATGATGAGCCACTAAAACCTTTATGGGGTATCAGAGCCCTGTGAAGCGACTGTGGCACAGCTTGCTGCTCATGCACAAGGACACTGAGCTGGGTTTTGAGAGGCTTGTAATTAGTATAATTACTTTATTTTGATTGCTGAGGTTAACAACATGGGCAATGCCCAAGTATATTATCATCATCAATTGATGAGTTGGAGTTTTAAAAATCTGATTATATGACATGTGTTCAGCCATATCACCCTCTGTGTTGCTGTTGGGGAATAACTAATGCCTGGTTCCTTAAGATGCTAAAATAATTTTGCCCATGATAGTGTGCCAGGTGTGAGCAGATCTAAAGAAATAAGCTCCTCGAATATTCTGCCATGTGGGTATGCTTGTGTTTGCATGAGTGCCTTTTTTAAACGGCATTCAACAGAGCAGTAAGTTCATCATTTGGTCAATCAGGAGTATGTCAGCAGAGCTCAAAAAATCTCTGAGAGACAGATAGCTCTTCCCTATAGTAATCCCCAGAGATGACCAATAAACAATTGGCCCCCATTAGGGATCATCTGGCACTCTC
>NW_023601380.1:0-20354 GCF_014898055.3 Talpa occidentalis
ACTTTTTTTTTTCCATTTATCAAACTATGCCCAGGTTTTCTCATCTGTAAATAGATTCCTTGAGAGGAATTAAATGAACAGATGCATGTAGATCCTCAGAATGGGCTGTGGTGCAAAACAAATGCTATGTGATGGATATTCTCCCAAACGCCCTCTATGTGCTAGGCAATAACTCGCTCTTGGGGGAGGGCAGGAAATAAGAACCAAGGGCAGTAAATAAGACACCCGAGGTGGGGAGATGGCTACAGACAAATGAAGGAGCAAGATCATCTCTGAGGAGGATACAGGCTGTGATGACGACAGAAGCGGCCAATGTCCCAGGAGATGCGAGGTTGGGAGGAGCTCCAGTAGGAGGCGATACTTCATCTGAGACTTGACAAGAGGAAGCCAACCGTATAAAGACCTACAGGAAGCACATTCTGGGGGGAGGGGGTGGGGGGGGGGTGGGAAGCAGATGCCAACGAACCATGTGGGAAACAAGCCTGGCACGTCTGAGGAAGAAGGGACAGGGAGCGGGGTGACAAGCCTCAGGATGAAGCAGGCCCCTCGGGGAGCACGGAGTCCACTCTCCCTTTACCACCCAATCTCCAGCTGCCCATCTTGGGCCTGGGGTACCCAGGCAGGCCATGGGTATGCTATGACCACTCAAATAGACCGGACTTCCCTCCCTCTGTTGCTCCACTCTGCTCCCCGCAAATTCCCACCGGTGTTTCCCACTTCCAAATGGACACCTGGAAAGATTTATGTCCAATTCCTCCTGGAAACATCATATGACCTATGAAATGCTGATCAAACAGGGCTGCTATTTAGGCTCCAGGCCTGGATCAGGGTCATAAAATATCTTGTGCCTCTTTTAATATAAACGTGGTTACAAAAGCCCGCCTTGATCTGCAGCCTTCACAATAAAATACTGTTTGACAAGCTAATCTCCGCTCCCCTGCCCCTTGTAGTTCACACGTATCATCTGGTCAGCTGAATGACCCTCTTGTTCCCAGCCTAGCCCAGTTCTGGTGAGTTGGAATCAGGCTTGGTTTTCTTTTCTTTTTCCCTGCTTTTTGTAAGCCTTTATTAGGGACCCCTCGACCTGCATTGCTAAGACCGTTGTTCATTTTTACCAAGACACTGGGCTCTGTTTGTTGTTACGGGAGCATTAAAAATAATTTAGAAGTCCACCTCATGAGAAAAATGGTCCCCATTTTTGAAAGCCAATGAGGACCAGGTGCCTTACACGTGTGACTTCGTTGGTGCTTTCAACAGTTCTGCAAAACTGGCACTGAAGAAGCCCCTACTTTTCAAATGAGGAAAGAAGGAAATGGAGTGGGAGGCAGTGAGGCCACAAAGAAATGAAGTGACGGGCTTAGGTTCACAGGTTAGCAAAGGAGAGGCTGAGAGATGGAGAGGAGACCTGCCTTGCCCCAAGCCAGCACCCCACGGCATGACAAGGAGCAAGAAAGGGGTCAGAGGAGACCCCCCTCTGTGCTGGGCAGAATGGCAGCTCTCTCGAGGGTGAGGGTGAATCCCCATCCCTGGAGCCTCTGCGCATGTGACTTCCATGGCAAAAGGGGACTTTGCAGATGTGTTGAGGTTAAGGATTTTGAGAAGGGGAGGTTATCTGGATTACTCAGGTGATAATCACCAATGTCCTTATAAGAGGCAGGCGAGAAGGTCAGAGCAGGGGGTGATGATGAAAGCCAGGAAGGGAGTGATGTGGCCATGAGCCATGGAAAGCAGGGGGTCACCAGGAGCTGCAGAGGCAAGGGACAGATTCTCCCTAGAGCTTCCAGAAGAAACTCTGCCCTGAAACTTTGTTTTTAACCCAATTCAGACTTGCAACCTTCAGGGGCAAAATAATACATTTGTGTATTTGTGTTAAGTTCCCCCAATGTAGTGATTTATGGCAGCAATAGAAAAGAAACACACTGCTCACAAATTGAAGGTCAGTCTCTCCAGTTGTGCAAATGAAATAATGGCTCAAATATCAAACTGATAGAAAAGGCTGATCTTTCAAAAAGCAGATCATTGCCTGGGGAGAGCATCCGGAAAGACTGATGTGCAAAGGTGCAGGAGTGAGCCCCACAGTCCCACCAATGCCTGTGTGAGCTTGAACTGACCCACAGCCCCCTCTGAACCTGCGTTTCTTCATGCACAAAAAGGGAGCACACCTCCACCAGGAAGTTCTTCAAGGAACTCACAATAATTACAGGACAGAATGCTCACAGCCTCCAGATCACTTACTATGCACTTAGCAGGTATGCAATCATTTCAACATCAAAACATCCCTATAAGAAGGGCAGTGCTATAAATTCCATTCTCCAGGAGAGGAAACTGAGGCACAGAGCAGTAACTTGCTCCAGCACCTGATTTGGGACCAGGAATCTGACTTGAGAGCTGGTGGTTCTTCAACCGGTAGGGCCAGGAAAGTCCTAACACAGCATCTGAGTCAGCACCCAGCTGTTAGGGTTAGTATTACTATTGTTATTTATAATATGACTATTACTGTTGTTCTTGATCCCTGCTAACTCCTTGGATCCTGAAGATAGTATAGGAATGCATCCCACTGATGTTCATAGCTAAGAGGAAAATAGAGAAGAAAAACAAAGATTGGAAAATCTTATGACCCAGGTGGAAAAGGGCGAGGCCAGGAATGAGACAATTCAGTACCATTCTTCATTGTTGCAGAGGAAGCACCGAGTTTGCAGGCTCCCTCTGAGAAGGGAGCACAGGAGAAGCTGAAGTCATTAGTGTTGATTATCGTTGCTTAATGAATGGCTACCATTTCAGTGTAAATCATGCCGTTTCACAAACAGTGATGATCATGATCATCCATTTCTGGTTCAACTGTAATGGCGTTTCTTTATAAAATTTTCATTTGGTCAGAATATTTCAACATGAATAACGGATTAGCGTGATCTCCATTACAGACGCATGTCACTGCAAGAGATTATCTTAACAAGCAAAATCGAGTTAAAAATGTATCTCAAGAGCTTTGTAGTGCTGTTCTTCAGAAAAAGCTCAAAGTATTTTATATTTTTCTTTTCAAATCACCACGACTTGAGATCGGTTTTGTGCATGGCACTTTCTGTCCATTAACACATTTTTTTTTTTTTTTTTTATAGAGGCATGTTCCATTTTTATTTGTTTGTTTGTTTTGTTTTTGTTTTTTATACATGCACTGGGTACAGTCAGAAGCGCAGGAGGGTGAGAGAATTCATCAGAGCCAGAGCAGGGAGCAGAGCAGGCAGAAGGACCGAAGTACACTGCTGAGGGGAGCAGCGGGCGGCAGGAGAGGTCTGTGCGCCATGTGGGACCCTCCTCCGGTGGCTGGGGAGCAGCCGGGGATCGAACCGGCGCCGCAGAGGCCGCGGGCAGCTTCGCAACCCAGCGCTCAAACCGCTGCGCCACCGGGGAGGCCTGTCCATTAACACATTTTAAAAATGTTATTAACTGCAGAAAAGTAAAGTTCAGACAGGGTATGCGCCTGGCCCAGGTCACACAGTATCTGTTTTGAAAGACCCTCTTTTGATACCATCACAAATGAGAAAACTAAGGTGTTATATGCGAGAGGGGAAAAGCACTCAGAAAAAAAAAAAAAAATTGCACAAATCTCAAGCCAGAAGGCAAAGAAAGTGTTCTAGTCTGCAAAACAAAGATTGAGGTTCCTCAGTTAACCGGAAGATCCATCAACATTCAATTAGCTCTAGGACATTTATGGAACTCTCAAATACTGTTGTAGACATTTAGGAAGGCACAGTCCTAGGTGGTAGCTCAGAGCCCAGCTGTGAACCCAGGCCTACACCTACAAACTGAGTGATACTGGGTTAAAAAATCACGGAAACCCATCGGGCTGTGTTTGTTTCCTTGTCTGTAAAATGCATATTGCAACAGCATGTGAAGGAAACGTTAAGTGGGTAGGAAAGTGCCTGACAGTGTTGTGGGAGGGTGGCTGTTGTTGCAGAAATATTAGCTACAACAGGCTCTATGATCTGGTTACTGCTGCCCACAGTGACAGACCATTAAGAGAAAGGACACAGCACTGCAATGAACGGTTAAGCACAGCAGCTAGAATCTACCTGGAAACCTATAACAGAACAGTTATGGTTTCACTAGATATTGGCAAACTTCCTCCCCAAACATGCCCCCAAGATGTCCAAGGGACAGCAGTCCGGAATGCTCGGTCTATACCTGCAAACTGAAGAAAAATGGGGCTCAGAGGAGGAAATGCACTAAAATGAATGATAAGCCCTCACTAAAGGCAGGGGAGAGTGACAGCCGGAAGCCAAGCAGCTGCCAAGACCCAGGCAGGAAAGAGTTGCCTGGAGCAGCTGCCAGTGGCACGCACGGTGGTTCTCACTGTACAGCCAACGTCGGCTGATGTAACCAGTGTCACGTGGCTGGCCACGCTGAATCTCTTACCAGCCTCTCTGGGGGAAGTTCCACCAGTCTCAGAGAGGATAAGGAACTGGTCCAAGGTCACACAGCCACAGATTGCAAGTTATTTTGACTATAGCAAGAAGTGGACCCAGAAAGGGCCAGCCCAGTAGAAGAATCAGCTGAATTTAGAGGAGTGGTCTGGGAAAGTGGCTAATAGACAGAACATGCCTGTTTGGCATGCAAGCACTGAGCTCATAGGAACATATTCCATCCTTACAAGAAGAAACTCAGGCCCAATGAGGTCAAGTCACTTGTCCAGGTAAGACAGCTGGAAAGAGATGTCACCAGGTGTTTATTCTTGAGGAAATGCTTTAGGCTCAGCAGAGAAAACGTCCCCATCAGTGCTAATCCATATAACAAAACTTTCCATTTATGGGTGCAAAGGCTTGGGGGTGCTACCCACCCCTGGTCTGTAATCCTGGAACCTGTGAATGATACGGTCTGTGGAAAAAAGGCCTTGGCACTGGTGATGACAGGTGTTGAGGTGAGGAGACTGTCCTGGATTGCCAGGGTGGGCCCTAAGTCCAATGACAGGTGTCTTTCTAAGAGAGAGAAGACACGGGAAAGACACAGCCACAGGAAGACGGAGCAGAGCCCCAGGCCTGGGTGGAGGGCGCCAGCAGTGGGTAAGGAAAAGAGCAACTTTTCCCTGGAGCCCTCAGAACTGTGAGCCAACTCGTTTCTGTGGTTTTCAGTCATCTGCAATGTGGTCTTTGGTTTCAGCAGCTTCGGGAAAGTAATGGGGAGACATGGCTCCCCATCAGGAGTTCAGGCCCATCCTTAGGCCTTGATGTCTGGGTGCAGCAGGGTCCAGGCACCAGAAAGGTGCCAGGGGAAACTATGGGTGGGAGGGGACCGTTCACTGGGTGGAAGTCCCAGGAGAAGATCCCAAGTCAACAGAATGGGGCGGTTATCTGGCCTGGAGAGCCCCCGAGCAGTGCCTTATTACGTGCGCAGCTGCCCATCACCAGGAGTAATCTCACTTTGCTGGGGGGCAAGGAGTTCCTTCCAAGGTCTCTTTGGAGGTGAGAGTGGCAGACTAGTAACTCAAGTCATCACTCTCTGAATGTTCTACACCTGAAGGAGGCCGGGCAGGCAGGCAGGCAGCCAGGCTAAGCAACTCTTGTTCAGGAATCAACAGACTCAAGTCACAGTTTATCTTGTACAGGGGTTTTCCTTTCAAAATTTTCACTCATAGCAGTATTTCAGCAGAATCTAGCAGGAAGCAGCCAGCCACAGTCTCCTTACTGTCCGTTTCTGGAGATATCTGCTCCTTCCCGCCCCCTCTCTACAAGGACACCAGCCATAAGACAGCTGGGACCCCACTCAGAGTCTTGCATGCCACTCACACAAGTTCTTACTTTGGGGTTCCCAACTTTGGAGACCACACTGCGGCCCCCTTCTCCTGTCATGTGTTGTCCACTGTAGGGACCAGATGGACCTCGGGAGCCCACCAAGCACCAGGAAAGCCCCTCACTCACTACGCTTCCAGAAACAACCTCCTGCTTGCGGCTTGAGCATTGTCACACTCATGGGTCAAAAACCCAGGCTACCTAACTCAGATCAAAACCAAAGTCATAACGGAAAACTTTGCCCGATTCCTCCTGGTCTAATTATTTTCTAACTACTGCCACATGGTCACTGGCAGGTCAGAGGAAACTCTAGCCATGACCTCAGCTATGGAGAGGAAGTCACAGTCACTGCCCAGTCTGCTAGCCTCTGTGTCCCCTCCAGGACCACCCACCTGTAAGAACACAGGGAGCTCAGGGTGTCCATGGGATTGTTGAGACTCTCCTCCATTTATGTAATATGGAAAAAGGGTTGGGGGAAGAGAAAAGAAAAGGGATGCCTCTTGGCATTATTGAACATCACAGGCTGGAGATCACGGAAGGCTGCTTGGAGGAGAGGGTGCAGACCAGGAGAGAAGATAGGAGCTAAAGCAGAGAATCTGCTCCACCCTGTGTTAAGGACAAGAGAGAAAACTGACCGTCTGCTACTGTTGTTAGGGCAACCCTTCCCGTCTGCTGCTGATGAACTCCAGATGTGGTCCTCGCACCTTCCATTAGCCCATCACCCTCAGAAGGCAGGTCAAGAAAACCAGTTTTGTGCTTTGAGTAATCCACATATGGGAAATGGAAGTCACTGAAATGGGGGTGGTGTGTGTGTGTGTGTGTGTGTGTGTGTGTTTTCGTGAAGGAAGCTGAGTTGCAACACAGGAGAGATGAAAGCAGCTCATGGAAGGACTAGAATGGTAAAGTGGGGAAACGACCCCACCACCAAGGGTCAGATATGAGCATGGGGACACCCCCTGGCTAAAGGACTGCCTCTGCTGCGGGCCCTCGGGAGGGTCTCCCCGGCATGGCAAGGACGAGGGAAGGCAGCAAGGTCACCCAGGGCCTCGTGGGCTGCTCCGGCTGGACTGCATCTGGATAGGGGACCCTCCTCCTCCGTCCTCTCCCTATGTGGTCATTGAGACCTACAGCAAGCAGAGGGGAGAGTAAGATGCTTCCCACTTCTTGGCAGCTTCTGTTGCTGTCCAGCTGTTGGCTTGTTCGGGCCTTAGGAAAGCAGCGAGGGAGGAGTAACTTAGATTTACCATGTGCCTCTTGCCAAGGGCAGATACGTGCGCACACAACCTCTGTCTTCGCTAACACCGGTTGCATTGAACGCTTTCTCTATGCCAAGCCTGAGGACTTTCGATACATTAATTCAGTGCTCTCACTACCTTTTGGGGGTTCCCGGTTATTCTGAGTTAACTGATAAAGCAGAAAAGCTAAAATCACAGTGCTGGGGTTTGAACCCAGGTAGGAAGAACTCTAGAGCCCCAAGGTAGCAGCTGCGATCACCTCCACTTGACAGATAAAGAAAATTCTGGAGAAGCTGAGGACTGTGCCAGGAATCTTGCAGCTAATTGGCAGAGCATGTATTGATTTCAGGGCCATGGGAGAGGGGTGGTGGGTCTAAAGCCCACACCCTCTGACCTCCAGCTTGAGGCTGCTTGTGTTGGAAACCTAGGGGGGCAGGGGGCATGTCTGCAAAGGCGAGTCTGGCCTGGAGCAGGGAGGCGCCCAGTTAATGTGTACAGGGAGAACTGAATGAAGAATGAACAAAACCTCAGCTCATGCACCCAGGTCTGGAGGCTGCATTCAGAATCCAGACTCAGGGGCAGCGGAAGGACCCAGAAGCATCCTTTGCAGAGCAAAAAAAAAAATAGTCATTTGCACCATTTCTGAGAGCTGAAGGGGAATGGATTCAAAACAAGCAAAGCTCTCCAAATAGCGATAAATACTTTAAATTACCCAGCAAGTTTAAAAGCCTTCATGCAGCTCTTTTTCCCAGCACAGAAACAGGCTCCTGATTGTGGCTGTTTAGAATGGAACATTCAGGAGGGTGTGGAGCTAGTGGGGCAGGAGAAGGGGGGTGGGGAGGGGTGAGGGAAAAAGCTCAGGGTACCCAAGAACATTCGGCCCAGCTGGCTGGCAGGAGACAGAGCTGGCAATTGTGCGGCCCAGGAGCGAGCATCGAAGGCATGCTGGGGCTAGGGGCTTCCTGCGTTCCTGGGGGCAGTTTTCCTTGCCATAGAAATGGGGAGAGAGCATATCAGAGCTGCAATGGCTGCCGGAGGACACCTTCATTTCTGGAACCCATAGTTGCCAGGAGTATGTCTGTGTTCTTACAGGAAAACAACTGCATTGAGTCCAAGAGAAGAACAGCTCCTCTCCAGAATGCAATTCCCTCTGAAAAGCAAGGTCTGGGGTGAGCTTCTCCCTCCTACTTCCTGACCTGTGCATCTCTGGGGGCTGCTGCCATCAGACTGGGATGAATTGGTGCTGTCCACCCTAGGGGGACAATACATGTTCACTGGCAAGACAGTTGGAAGGACCTGGAATGCCCTTTGCTTTCCTGCCCCCACAGCTAATCCCCAGCCCCCGATCAGATACACATCATTCAGGGAAGGGATCCAGTGCCCACTGTGTGGTCAGCTGCAGCTCTCGGAACAGGCAATCACAGCCCATTTAGTGAGGCAGAGTCCACTAGCTCAGCCCACAGCTCACTCTGGCACCTTCTGCACCATGTCACGGTGCGGGCCTGGGGTCTTGGGCAGCTGGTGTCACCTGTGACCTTAGAGAAGCTACAAAAAAGCTCCATGGATGGCCTCATCTCCACGCAGCTCTCATGAACTCAGCACCCACCACCTAGTGCTGCTACAGATTAAGTGTGAGAATGTGAATAAGCGCTTCCCACTTATGGGGGCTGATTCTGCCAGGCGTTTGACGAGACTAACGTGTGGGCTCACTCACTCCTTTATGACCTTACGAGAGGGGCTGATACTGTTCTCATTTTCTTGTTGAGTAAACTGACTTCCAGAGAAGTTCAGCCACGGGCTCCAGGTTGCAGGCTGCCGGGGTGCTGGGGCGCTGCCTCCCGCTTCTATGGGTTGGCCCTACTGTCTACACTGCCTCTCCAGAGAGAAGACCACTGCACGAATCCACTTCCTTTAGAGTCAGTCATTTCAACGCTGGCTGAGCATGCAAATTATCCCTGGGGATTTTCTGGGGGTTCCCTGATTTTCTGACTCCGGGTTCCCTACCTCCAGCGATTTTGATTAAGTCTGAGTGTTTTCAGTGTTTGTAAAACCCTCCAGGTGAGCTGCATGCGCTGGCTATGGCTACCCTAACAACCAGTTGTCACCTGAGCCTAAGCCTCATTCAAGCTCATCACCTTTCAAAGCAGGACTACTACTGTCCCTACTTTACAGCTAAGGAAACAGGCGCAGGAGCATCTTGGGGCCCTAGGTCATGAGCAGAAAGCAGAGCTAGGATGTACACTCTTCTCCAGCCTGGATGGAAACACAGTTGCCCTCCCTCCATGCACTGCTTGCCAATGAAGGGCAAAATTCTGACTCTGAGAATGTAATGGAAGGGCTTGTATGAAACTCCAAGGGCCAGAGGTGTCAAGAACATGTGTGTTACTGCTGCTTGGCTTGTCTCTAGCCAGACCCGTGTGCTAGCAAACTCCGTGGGAGACCCAGGCTTGGGGTGCAATCTGCCAGCTGGAGGACCCAAGTAAGAGAGCATCACGGGGATGAGGCTGCATCTTATCACAAAATGGTGGGGGCCAGGGGAAGGGATGCCCACAGGTCTCCACGGCAACCCTATCAACCTCTTACGAGAGCACTTAGGAGAACCTTCATGTTGCCATCAGCAGTTTGGACCAAATAACTGTCATGGTCAGAGACTCCACTGGACCAAATTCACTGAACTGAATGATTGATGTGGACTCAAGGCCACATACCTCTCAAAATTTAATCGCATCATTTAACAGTTCTGTAAATGAAAACAGCTCCGATCATTCAGAAACTGTCAGGTCAAAAGAATGATTCACTCGACAAGCCTTTTTAAGACACTATGTGGTACTGGCGGAAGGAATATGACCAAGAAAGCAAGCCCTCGCCGCCACCCTTCCCTGGGTTCTGGAGCCTGGGATGGGGCCACCGAGGGTCTGCCTGGCTCCCCAGACCCCACGGGAGTGGCCAAGAACCAGACATGTGGCATCCACCTGCCTCTAGAGGGTCCTGAACCCCAACCTACTGTACCCCACTGGGCTCCCAGCTCACTCTGCTCCACACTCTGTTCCCTTCCCTCCTCCCTTTCCTGTCTTTCCTTCTTTGTTTAATCAAGAAACATTTGTTGGCCATCTATTGTATTCCAGAGCAAAATCCGTATTTCAGGCATGTGGAGCCTTGAATACCGAATTTGAATACCAATATAGCAGGGCGCCTGTATTATTTCATCCCATTTTATTTGTCCATAATCACACCCTCCAGAATCCAAATGCAGACAGATGCAAATGAGTTATAAAAATGCAGTGTCCCAAAACAACAGAAGGAAATTGCATAGTCTTATCTTAATAAAATCTTGCTTTGAGAAGGGAGGATTCAAGGGTGGGGGTGGGCGTGCCAAGGTCTGCTCCTATTGCACAATCACCTCTGCACTCCTATAAGGCATTTTGGAGGGGGAAAAAAAAAGCCCCCAATTTCCTTTATTAAATTTCTCAATTCTTGTTTCTTCAAAGTTGAATTATTCTTGAGAAGTTTGAGGGAAACAGTTCAAAAGTGTTTTTCAGGGAGAAAATTTGCCATCGTTTCAAAATATTAAACATACTTTCGTCTCCTACAAACAGGCTATGCAATTGGAAGCTATTTAAGGTATCCAGTGTCAATTCCTACACACGTTGGCCTAAATATGTTAAAGGAAGGAAGAAGAAAGGAAGGCGGGAGGGAGAGAGGAAGACATAAAATAGGTGTTTGCTGTGTATCCAGAGAAAATTACACATTTTTGATTCAAATTTACGTGAAGAGTTTTCTGCAGGCAGAAAAAAGTTTAAAATTAGGAATATTACTACTACATACACTTGTTCAACATACATGCCTATTACTATTTTTTGAAAAGAATTTATATTTGCGTAGAAGAGTTGGGGTCAGGCCAGAGGTATGGCGGGGTGGGGGTGAGAGGATCCACCAGAGACAGAGCAGGGAGCAGGACAGGTGGATCTACTGAAATACACTGCTGAGGGGAGCAGCGGGCGAGTAAGGAGAGGCCTGCTGTGCCATGAGAGTTATTTCCCTGGCCGGGAATCAAACTGAGGCCGTCATGGTGGACCTTCGCAGTGCTAGTGCTGAGACTTAACCCATAGGCCACCAGGGAGGCCCTCATTACTATTCTTATCCCTTAACCCTAGTAACTATTACTATCCCTGGTAGTTATCTCTATTATCCCAGGTCTACGGAGGAGAGCAGTTAGCACACAAAGGTCACATACCTTGCCAAAGCCACATGCTAGATTCACCGCAGGCTGCCACCCCCAGAGCCTGCACTGCTAACATCTATCCCAAGCACCCCTGCAGAGAGCACAGTCTGCAGGGAGACTTTCTAGAATACGAAATTTTTTTAATGATGGTAAAGTGGTTATTCTTTTTTTTTCCTATGTTGCCCTTTACATCCCCCTCAACTCCATTTTCCCCCAATCCTGAGTAGGACAGTAACTTAACCCAGGCCTCACAGCTCACAATAACTGGGGCAGACAGATGCACCCATCGGCTGCGGTTGCAAGACCCGAGAAGCTATGCAGAGGTATGGGCAGAGAGGAGAAGATGATGTTGGGGCTCTGGGAGGAACCCCCCCCCCACCACACTAGGGCGAGGTGTCTCGGGCATTCAGGTAGAGCCAGGAGCCACGGTCTGCTTCTTTCTGAGTAACGAGAGAGCAGGCCACATTCGTTGTTATAATTAACCTCTGAGGTTTGCCTCAGGATGGGGGTTATTAAAAATATTTTGGTATCTTAAAAAAAAAACACACTACACTGTAGTTCCATAAATGTAATAAATGGGCCTAAGTTGGTGACAAGGAACTGTTTCCATGAGGGTTCTAGCAATTTCGTAAGTGGCACATGTAAACTTGAGGATGTCACTAAGGCCCATGGAGGGATTATTTCCTTATAAATCTATGGCAGTCTTAGGAAGCTGAAATGGCACCATAAAAGAAACAACCCCACTTCCCTGGAAAAAACGCAGCCTGCCCTGTCTGAGGGGGGAGGGAGTTCACACTTGTAACATTTTACAGGAACATGCTGCAGGTCCAGAGAGCACTTCCTCCTGCTGTACCCTGTTGCTGGGCCATGTTACATTTTACAGGCAAAAATAAATCTTAACTTTTTGCACAGAGCCTGGCTTCTCCAGAACAAGCCACCAGGGTGGGGAAATGTGGTTTGAGCCTGAATAGACGAGCCTTGCCGTCTCTCAAAGGCCTGAGAGGACCACATGGAAAAAAGTAAAACCTAAAATCATCCAAGAAGTTTTTGTCACCAATCTCATTCTTCTGTGAACTCTGAGATACATCACAGATGTACTGAGAAAAGGTTTTTTAAAAACGTTGCTTGCCATTTCACCCTAGCTCTAAGATTCAGTTCACCCTGAGTTTCACTGAGCATTGGCTGTAGGTGCAGGGATTGGCATGCAGGGCAGGAGAGAAGGGGGGTAATACAGAGTTTCTACCCTCAAAATGCCTCTGTTATAAAGAGGAATGACCAGCCGCACCGGTTATTTGCCAAGTAGCTGGCTGAAGTGATTGTTTTCATGGTGGAAAAATAACGTGGAGGATACCATCTCGTGTCCAGGGCAGACAGAAGTTCTGGATGGAGACCGGTAACCCCTAGCAGATGGGAGCCTTAGTCAGGTATCTGAATCCTTGTCACCCCACACAATGCCTGGCACAGCCTAGTTGCTCAAATGGATGGACAGAAGGACAGATGGATGTATAGATGGATGGGTGGGTGAATGGAAGGGTGGGTGGGTGGATGGATGGATGGATGGATGGATGCAAAGATAGAAGAGGTATAGATGGATATTTGGAAGGGAGGGAGGGAGGAAGAAGGACATTTGAATGGATGGATGGATGCATGCTTGGACAGATATAAAGAAGAAAGTGAGGAAATAAGAGTAACAAAGTCAGCCTTAGGGCTTTGTTAAGAATGTACCTTAAATGGGCTACAGAGAGGGGGAGTAGCTTCCATACCATATCACTGTCCTTGAAATGACATTGAAGAAACCCAAACAGAAATGCACAGCTGCAGCCAGTCTCACCTCTCTGCAAGGGCATGGTGCACTTGCAAACACTCCCATCGAGGTACTTGTCTATTAGGGTCAGTCTGCCCGAGCCCCTCCGAGCACCAGTCTAAACAAGGCAGTGGATTATTAAGAAAAAAACTGCCTAAGAAATGACAAGTGAATGAAACAGTTTACTAAACAGTAGAGGTGACCTGAGTCCTTTTTTAAAAAATATAAAGATGTATGCCAGAGAAAAAAAGTCTGGAAGGATATTTAATAAAACTGTTAACCATGATGGAGCTAGAAGGGATCATGCTCAGTGAAATAAGTCAGAAAGAAAAAGAAAAACACCGGATGGTCTCACTCATAGCAGGAATTTAGAAAACCTAAATAAGAGGCCAGGAAAAAGACTAATCAATACAAAGTAAAAATTAAAATCAACAAGCAACTATAAACCAGAGACACACTACGGGGTGGGGGGAAGGGAGGGGCAGGGAGAGGAAGAATTAGGGTCAAAATAAAGGGGGGTGCAATTGTATGGGGAATACAACCATAATGAAAATGCATACATTGTGCAAAGATGAAAAATGATGTAAGAATTATATAAAATATTTAAAAAAAAAACCTGTTAACCATGATTATCTCCAGATGATGGTTTCGCTGGTAACTTCTAGTTCATTTATTTAAATGACTTGCATAGAGAAGTTACAGCGCAGGCTATGGGGGTGACAGCCTGGGGTGAATCTCAGCTATACGACGAGTGCACTTACATGCACTTTATTTTCTGTAACAAACAATTACCTCTTTCATATTGGGGGAAAAAAAGGGATTTTAGAAATTGCAAGACATCTCTGTGCCAGAGAAGAAAAAGTAATAGCAAAACAAATCCACTGAAATCAGCCTTAGTAACTCACAGATTCATGGAAAATGGGGAGACGGAAGAAAATCTAGAGGGACCAGACCCCAGCTGATGTGTGAGGGTGACTCTGTTTGCAGAAGTCTCGTGGAATCACGTGAGGACCAGGCGTCTGTCATGCCCTAAATTCACGCAGAGAATCCCCATTGGAATCAACAGACGAAGGGCTCATCCAGACCCCGGCAAGGAACCTGTCCTGCCGGCCTGGCCCATACCAGCCTGCAGCCCTGCCAAATGCTCTCTAGAGGTGCTCAATCCCTTGGGCACCCCCTGCTTTGCTGGGGAACAGTTGATATTTGTTTTTCCTCTAAGTGGAGTGAGAAACAGCTGCACAACGCAAATCACATTAAACAAATTAGTGGCTCCAGAGTGGGCTCCACGGCACAATTTCTAATTCATACAATGCCTCCAGTTTTGCTATTTCAACTAAATCATTTATCAATCCCTTCACGGATGTCAGTAAATCTCAGCATCTGGGGACCTGTAAACATTAAAATAAGAAGCTATAAAAAATATTAGTAAACCAATTAAAAGCTCAAGGCGCAGTAAACTCTACTTGCATTACACCTAGCAAACAAAAACAGACCCCCCTCCTCTGACATTAAATAAACATTCTATATCAGCAGTTTCTCAGAGAGCTTTTCTTTCTTCTCAAAAGAGGTCTTGATGCCCATCTGGAACCTGGGTGAGCTGGGAAGCACTTATAGATCAGGCAAAAGGCAATCAAGGATGAAAGAAACCTAAGTTGCTTTCTGGAGACAGCAAACACGATCAATATTTGGATGCAAGCATTGGGACATGACCCTGCAACCGTATTATTTGAAAAAACCAAGTTTGAATCACGACTGGGAATTGACTAATATTTACCCAGCTCGGGGAGGGGGGCGGGGAAGGCACAATTATTATCATTAACCACAATAGTGTGGGGAATTAATATTCTATGGAGTTTTGCTATTTACAAAGCACTTTCACTTGGTTATGCGATCCTCATAGTCACTGCAGGCAGGAGGAATGATTGTGATGATTCTCAATTTTGAAGAGAGAAACCAGGGACTGAGAGATGGAGAGTGGCTTGCCCTGGGCCACAGCTAATAAGCGACAGCGCTGACTCTTGAACCCAGGTCCTGAACCCCAAGTGCTTTCCCTTTGCTCTATAATCTACCTGCTTCAGCTATCACGCCAAGGACAAGGGACAGACACACACAAGGTGCCTTCTACGTGCCAGACACCACGAATCCTTGACTTTCATTAATCCCTGTATCATCGAAGTTTATATTTCTATTAAAGATGACTTCCTGCTTGCCTTGTCTACCACCCATATGGCGCTCACTGAATCATCCCAAATGAGAAACAAGGCTCAGGATGTTTAATTAAAAGTGATGTCTCTTTGCCAAGATTGCTTGTTCTGATCCTGAAGCAAACAGAGCAGGTGGTTTCTGAATAGCATTGGAGGTAGAAGAAATACTAGTCATCTCCAACTTCCAGAGGACACTTGATCTAAATTTCATTATTTTCCACCAAAGAGTACACTTCCCTGGCTCTTATAAAAATTGGGGTGAAAATTCTGTGTGTGTGAGAGACCCAAGGATCTCTGCTATCATGTGTCCAGGTGAGGGGAAGGAAGCCCTTCCACCAGCTGGCCGTGACCAAGAGGCAGAGCAGGGTGAGAAGGAAAAGCAAAGGCTTAGAAACCAGTTGTGCAGGGTCACACATGTGTCCTGAATGTCACCCCCATCTGGGCACTGTCTGCTGCTGCACATATCATCTCACTGAACCCCAATGACAAGTTAGGCAGGTGATGATACTATTACCATATTTATAGATGAGGAAACTGAGTCTCAGAGAAGTTATCCCTTGGCTCAAAGACTTAAGACTCAGGTGAAGATACATCAGGCCTTGATCAGTGACATGGCCTGGTGCCTCAGGGTGGTGAATGGGGACATGCAGGATGAGGGCCATCTGAACTTGGATGTGAGCTAACAGTGGGGAGGGTTAGTTAAACCACGGACATGGCTGTCTGAGTTCACGTCTCCCACCTACTGATCCCTCACTAAGAACCACAGAATCCAAGACAGAAGAGAAAGTACCCGAGAGTCTCCAAGACCCCTTGCAGCGTATTCTTTGACCAAAATTCCTCCCCTGAGAAGCTCCACCGGGTGACCTCAACTCTTGGGGTTTGTCAGAATTGCAAGGGGAGCTGGACTCAGTTTCCACAGACTGAGGTCAAAGAGGAATGTTGCTATCCACCCCTAACAAGACGTTGGGGTTTGCTCTGGGGAAGAAGCGGGTGTGGAAGAGGGACAGAGGTAGGAGGATTAAACTTTGTCTTTACAAGGCTCAACTTGAGACGCCCAGTCCAGGAGAGGACCTCAAACTTGGTGGAAATTTCCTCAGGCCTTTCTCTCCTGCCCCAGTGCATAGTGATGTCTTTTATGGGTCTCCTTTGGCCTATAAAGTGAGCTTTCACGTCCTCTGTGCAAAACTGGTTTCTCGAACATGCTGAAAATAGAAGAGACTTCCACAGCCCAGTTTTCCCTGGGGCTGAAGAGCAAGGTTACCTCAAGAGAGGTGGAGGCCCAGGCGTCAGAGCCAGCCACTGAGTGGGAGGCTGCCTGGCCCAGCCCCAGGGTGATGACAGCAGCAGAGACATGACGAGTTGCAAACTCCAGCCTGTGGGGCTTCCCTGAGCTTTGGGCACCTGAGGCTCTCCCCTGTCCTGGCTTAGTACCCAGCAGACCTCTCCAAGGCTAAGAGCAGAGTGTCTGTATCATCAAAACTGCATCCTGGCCTCCTACAAGGTGCTGAGAGAGGTGCCGGGAGACGGCAGTCAACAAAGCAGACGTGGTCCACAGTCAGGATGACTGCTGTCTGAGAGCAGTATAATGTGAGCTACTCATGGTGTTTTAGCTTTCCTAGTAGTTGCATTCAAAAATAATAATGACAGTAATTTAACGATGTATTTTATTCAAACAACATACCTCAAACATGATCACGTCAACATGCAATCAATATAAAAATTATTACTGAGATAACTGACATTTTTTAAACTAAACCTTCACAATGTGGTGCGTATTTAAACCCTTCAGCACATCTTAGTGCACCTTGGCCGTGTTTTGAATGCTGGAAATAGTCATCTAGGCTCAAGGCTCCTCTTGGGCTGCCTGGACTGTGATGGCAGAGGCCGAGGTGGACTCAATGATGGTTGATGGCTCTGAGGGAAAGTGTGAACTAAAGCGACCACTGGTGGTAATATTTATTAAGCAGTTACCATACACCAGCCACTTGCATGATCTTTCCTAAACAACCCTCAGAGATTGGCATCCCCATTTTATAGATGAGAAAAGGGAGGCACAGTGAGGTCTCATCTCTGCCCAGTGTCACATGGGTGGTCTACAGCAGTGCCTCAGTGCAGAACCCAGGGCCTGAGCTCTTACCTGTTGCATCATGGAGCCAAAGAGCCCCAAGTTAGAGCCCATACCCCCTCATCCCCTCCAGTGTTGCCCCTGGTGCTGGACATTGAGAGACTATATCTCAAGTTTTTCATAAGCTATCAAGGGTTTCGTGTTGAATAAAAAAAGTAACATGGAAGTGATTTAGACTATTCCCTCTGCAACCAGATGGCCTTGGTTCCAATCTTAGTTCCATCACTTATTATCAGGGTGGCCTTGGGCAAGTTGCTTAACCTCCTGTGCCTACATTTCCTTGCTTCTGCAATGAGAACCATAACAATTGAGCCTATCTCAAAGACCATGATGAGGATTTCATGAATTAATACAACGAAGGACCAGCACCTTCTTGGTAATGAAGGAACAATGAGTAGGCAGTAGCTCTAATTATTGTGGTATAAATAGACACAGATGCTATGGGATTCTGATAAGTGTGTCTGGAGGGAGGAGAATGGAAGTAGAAGGCAGGGAGAGGGTCAACCATGCATTCACTATGAAGTGAAGGAGTTCGGGCCCCCAAGGCTGCTTCACTACCTCTGGATTATAAAAGCTGAAATGTAAGTCATGCTGCTGTGGGTTGAAACAACCTCTGAAATTCACATGCTGGAGTCCTGACCCCCTCTAACTCAAAATGTGACTGTATTTAGAGACTGACTTTTCATAGAGGTAGTTAAGTTAAAACGAGGTCACTGGGGCGGGTCGTAGTAGATATGACCGGTGTCCTCATATGTGGAGGAAACCTGGACCCAGGCTGTCATGCAGAGGGAAGGCCAGGCGAACATGAGGGTAGCCACCGGCAAGCCAGAGGCGAGACCTGCAAGGGTCTGCCCACACCGCCCTCAGCAGTGGCCAGTCCTGCCCATCTCTCGGTCTTGAACTTCCAGCCTCCAGAACCGAGACAATGAATCCCTGTTGTGTGAGCCACTCAGCCTGTGGCACTTTGTTACAGCAGCCACAGGAAACAAATACACACAGACACACATTGGCCTCATCCCCTTGACCTACAGACACTGAAGAAGGGCCTCTAGGTCAGCAGCCAGCCCCGGTCCACACGGCAAGCTTGTAAAAATCTCAGCTCCTCTGCCAGCTTGTTTCAGCAGGTCTGTCGCAGTGGAAAACTACTCAGGAAGGTGGGCTGCGTCCCTAACACTGCTCACTCTGTTTCCCCTGCTACCTTCAAAATCCCCTCTGTCAACTGAAAGGGAAATAAAGCGTGTCTTTATTCGGGCCCAGCTCCCTTGGACACCACGCTCCAGTTGGAGCCAAGACAGACACAGTGGTTCATTGAGCGAGGTTCTCCCTGCCATGTTCCTGACACACTACACCAGGGCCCCCGGGGCCTCCAAACTGCATCCATGTCCATCCCAGGCCTGAGGGCAAAGGCGGCAGCAGAAGCTGCTCAGGCAGCCAGCACCACCTTTACCTGTTTAGTCCAATGCACGAGTCATTGAAATTTTACATTTTCTTTTCCTTCCCAAATCCCATCCATTTGAGACAATTATTGTTCATTTTCCAAGCTGTGAAATGCAACGTACATTATTTCTCACGTGCTGTTCACAGACAGAACATGGGGGACTGTACCCCGCTTCCTGCCCACAATGATTTTGAGGGTTTTTCTTCATCTGCCACAGAGGGAAGAGGTGCTGCTGTGACTCCCAGATCAATTCTTCATTTTCTAAAATTGTGGTGTGAGAGGCAGACTCCTGATAGACCTCACGTTCTTCTCTCTGAGCAGCTTCTAGGTATCTAATCAATCACGCCTTTCACCCAGGGGAATTAGCAAAATGCAGCGTCTGGTGTTTTAAAATACAGATGCGAGACAATAATGTAAAATGCAGACAAGTGGTCATTTAGGGTAAAGGATGTGAAACCATGAAGGTTAATTCTATTTGTTTCTCTCCCAGAGTTGAGAAAGACCTGCAAACTGGAGTTAAAGATGCTTCCTAGAACAAGGAACTGTTATGTAACTAGAAAAAGACACCAGTGTGCTAGCGTGGATATGACTTACAGCCCAAGACCCAGGGACCAGCTCCATCACTCATGAGCTGTGTGACCTTAAGTAACTTGCTTAACTTCCCTGAGCCATACTTTTCTACCTTTCCTCCTCCATTAAAAATAAATAAATAATATAAAATTTCAGTTTGGTAATGTCTAAAGGTCCTTCCCAGCATGTTATTTTTGGCAAATAATTTCATATACCAGAAACATTGCAACTTCCCCGGTGTGAGCAAGAGGCACAGACTGGGGCTGAGTCCACTCTATTAGCCTCAGTCCAAAGGGGTCAATAAACGGTATTGAACAGAAAGACAGTGAACAAGGACTTGGCCTTCCTTGCTCCTCCACTGTCTCCACCTTCCAACCCAGCAGCCAGCTCCCCCCTTGCTGTGAAGAGGTAGGTGTGTTTTTTCTCTTTATCTCACTGGCTATGGTAACATTCCAATGCCCACAGGGGCCACTTATGCATCAGTTACACCAGTCACTAGTAGCCCAGGGCTGAAGATGTCATGGGGTTCAAGTTCCAAAAGGCCAATGAAGGGCCATAATGTGCACCCTGTTCTCCACCAGCATAACTACGTGGGCCCCAAAGCAGTGACGCAAGATGACAGAGGAGGATCTCAGCAGTTACTGCTGCCATTTGAGACAGAAGCTTCTGTGGCAGGATCAGCGCACCATCGTTAGTCTGTGAAGACAGACCCAAGACCTCAGTCCCAGGCTGACCAATTCCATCTCAATGTTGGGGCACTTCCATCATGGGAAAGATGAATAGGAGATGAGAGAAAATCAGGTGAATATTACTAAAAGGGCCAGATTTTGATTTAAGTTCAAGAAAAGTATGAAAGTATGAGTATAAGAGCATTCATAACCTACCTGATAACTAGTTTCCGCTGTTCCAAAGAGAACCTGATTTTATTGAAAGTGGGTACTAAATTTCTCGGCGCCCTAGTGGTGGCCAACTG
>NW_023601381.1:0-20346 GCF_014898055.3 Talpa occidentalis
CAGAGCCCCCAGTGCCTATGGGGACTCTGTGTGTCCCCTTGATGAGAAATTTCCTAGTTAGGGCTGAAAATATGATCCAAGTATCATGGTTAGGGAACAATTCACGCTGGCCTGGTGTACAGGGGATACACCAACTTTACCTACTAAACATTTATTTGAGGGGAAGAAAGTGTTGAGGGTCAAGTCAAGGGTGACACCGTGTGAGCAGATGTCAGGCCTTAGGATCCACGCTGGGCTAGTAGGTGTTGCGCTACCAGGTGGAGGGAATCGGCATTTCCCAGATACCATTTCCTTTACATCCTGGTCTAGAGTGTGTCAAGGAGGGACTTGTGCAAACTTCATTATGTGGAGTCACAGCATTTGCCTTATAAGATTAACATTGAGTGAAGATGAAAATAAGCAGACAAAGAAGATGGGAAATTTCACCATTCTACCATTAAGTCCACAGCTCCACGAGAGCCGAACACAAGATATTGAGCTCCTCAGTGAGGAGGGAGAGCACCTGGGGAGCAGGTGTGGGGCTGCGCTGCCCAGAGCAGGAGTGAGCCTCTTCTGGAAGGAAGAGTCCATGTCCAGGCCGGGGAAACAGACCCAGACTCTGAGATAAGAAGCGGTGATGGGTGAGGACAGGGGGCTGGAGCAGAGAGGCCAGGTGAGTTGTGCAAGCTAATCAGTAGCCACGGGGGCATCTGCCCCCAGGGCAGCTGAGGGGTGACTCACTCACCCAGGTTCACACCGACTGCAGGGACCCCTATTTTAGGATTCCCTGAGCTCAGAGTCTGCAAAGGGCTCTGCTGTGTCCCGGAGTGCAGGGCCCCGCCTTCTTTTGCAGAGAGGAGGTGAGCCTGCAGCACTGTGCATAGCTGGTGGCACAGATACGTACACAGCTGTCCGGGAGGTGTTGGCAGGCTCCAGCATGAGCAGGAATTTGTTACTATTTCTCTGTAGACTTTGTACCCCTCAGTGATGTCTCCCTCATATAAGGTACCAGAAGAAGAGGTATAACAGATCAGTCTCAGTCCTAGTCCCGGGTCCTGGCGATACCAGTACATGTAGTCATGGTTCATATCCTGTACACAACTCAGGTTGCACCTCTGTTCTGTCCTCAGGATCTGGAATCTGGGGTCCTGAGAGATCCTAGCATTCACCACACCTGTGCACAAGGAGATGAAGCTGATGGAGCTGCAGACATAACGGAGCGACTGAGCACTGAGGCCTTGACAGTGTCCCCAGGACAGGGGCCCTGCCCAGGACTCACCTGCCTGCAAGAGACCCCAGACCCCCAGCACAGGAGGGGGACACTCATGGCAGAGATCAGAGACTGCTGGTCCTGGGGCTGTGGGTGCTGATGAGAGGGGAGCAGGGCTGTGAGGGAGTGTTGTGAGATGTAACAGCCCTCCTGGCCCAGGGCCAACCTGTAACAGGGCCACGCCCCTCCCTGGGCTCCAATGCAAAATGTCCAGAGAGCAGCTCAGAGTGGGAGGAGCAGCATCTGAATCCAGGGCTCCCAAGGGGTCTGAACTCTCCATCAGTCAGTTGATAGCTGCATGTAGATTTCCTTCCTATGCTGTAACTCTTCACAGTACACTGACATTCTCATCTAGATTCTCTGTAGTTTCTCTTGTAGGAAATCCTGATGTGATCCTGATGGTTTTATGACTCCTGTGCCCCAGCTGCTGCCAATATTGTGTTTGAAATTTAAGTCTGGCCCATCCTTCCTGTCCTTCCACCCCCAGAGTCCCCTACTATCTGGTCCAAGCCCCAGGGCAGGAGCTCCAGCAGTTCACACTCATTTTGCTGTTTCCTGTAAGTCACTGACCCGGGACACTGGCCTGGGCTCACATGATTCCTGTTTCTAATCTAAGTCTCTCCTGACGTTCAGTCCAGGGTAAAAACCACAGGGCCCGGGTCTGGGCGAGGCAGCACCCTCAGGGCTGGCATGAAGGGCAGACACTGAAGCAGAAACTGAGGGGGCCCTGATGCTGTAACCATGTCTCAGACCTTGACCTGGGTGGGAGCCGGTTCCATGTCTGTGTCCAGGATTTTCTGCCCAAGAGATTGAAGGCCATTGATGTCAATGATATGATGTTCCATGATATGATGGCACATACCACTCATGTTTCCTCGCTATGTTTAATTGTGGCAGGTTATATATCTAACTTTAATGCATTGGAGTTCATTTTTGTGTATGGAATTAGAGTGATCCAAATTCATTCTTTTTGGCGTGACCTTCTGGCTTCCCCAGCACCATTTATTAAAGACTCTGTATATGCCCCCCATTATATGGTTCATTTATATCATATGATCAGGCAGGTAATGAGGGGCCTGCTCACTTCTGTGACCACTTCCCCGGCCAGTCAGTGCTTTTCATTCATTCATTCCTTCATTCACGCCCCCATCTCCCTCTCCATTCTCTCTGGATGGGATCCCTGTGAAGCACATTGTAATGAGCGCAGAGTCAGAGCATTTACCTTCATGGGGTAACATCTACTTGAGAATCAAACCCGTACAGGTACTAGAAACTCCATCGAGCCTAAATTCACCCACTAAGGGCACAGGCAAGCAGGAGGGTTTATCAGAAGGAGGCTGAGCTCCACAGCAAGGAGGGAGAGCTCCTGGGGAGCAGGTGTGGGGTCACAGCCCACAGCAGGAGTGAGCCTCCTCTGGAAGGAAGGTCCATGTCCAGGCAGGGAAACAGACCCAGTCTCTGAGATGAGAAGGGACACAAGTGAGGGAGGAGGGGGGCTGGGGCAGAGAGGCCAGGGGAGCTGTGCAAGATAAAATCAGCAGCCACAGGGGCATTGGCCCCAAGGCTCTGAGTCAGGTCAGGACAACTGAGACTGCTGTGCATGCGACTCCCTCCCAGGAAAACACCACCTGCAGCAATCCAAGTGCTCCAGGGTTCCTGAGCTAAAAGTTTGCAAAGGGCTCTGCTGAGACCTAGGGTCCAGACCCCTCTGCCTTCTTGTGCAGAGAGGAGCTGAGCCTGCAGCACTGTGCATCTTTGCTGGCACAGAAGTACACAGATGTCTGGTTGGGGTGGCAGACTCCAGCGTGAGCAGGAAGTTGTTCTGTTTTAGTCTGGAGACGATGTACCCATGGTGGATGTCTCCTTTGTCTGTATTATTGACATCAAAGGAGTAATAGATCAGCCTCAGCCCAAGTTCTGGGTCCTGGCGATACCAGTACATGTAGTCGTGTTTCATATCCTGGACACAACTCAGGTTCCCACGCTGTCTTTCATCAGGATCTGGAATCTGGGGCTCTGAGAGACCCCAGCCTTTACCACACCTGTGCACAAGGAGATGAAGCTGATGGAGCCGCAGACACAAAAGAGAGGCTGAGCACTGAGGCCTTGACCATGTCCCCCAGGACAGGGGCCCCGCCCAGGACTCACCTGCCTGCAGGAGACCCCAGACCCCCCAGCATAGCAGGGGGAAGCTCATGGCAGGGACAGGAGACTGAGGGTGCTGGAGTGATGCAGGTGCTGAGAAGGGAGTGGGGTTGTGCAGGGAGTGTTGTGAGATGTCACAGCCCTCCTGGCCCAGGGCCAACCTGTGACAGGGCCACGCCCCTTCCCTGGCTCCAGTGACAAATGTCCAGTGGGCAGCTCAGAGTGGGACAAACATCATTTGAATCCATGCAGTCTCACAAGTATATGAACTCTCCATCAGTCAGTTACAGCTTCAAGTAGATTTCACTTCCATGGTGTGATGCATCACAACAAACTGACTCTATTCATGTAAATTCACCTTTAGAAAACATCCTGATCTAATCTGGAATTTTTATGAACTTTGTCCCAGCGGTCCCAATACTCTGAGATCAAGAGAGACTCATCCTGTCACTGACCTTCCCTCTGGGAAGGATTCCCCTGCTCTCTGTTCCACAGCCAGGACTGGCATTAGGACTTCATTGAACACCCTTTCTTCTCTGTTTCTTGTCAAGTCCCTGAACATGGACACTGGCCAGGCAGCTGGAGACTGTCCTCCCCAGAGCCCAGCCTCGTGTGTGAGGGGCAGCAGCAGCAGACAACCTCACATGTCACTGCCTGACCCTGGGGAAAAGTGGAGCTCAGAGGGCTCACAGGACCCCAGGAGCACAGCCGGGAGGGTGACTCCAGGATGAAGGGAAATGTTCTTTTCCTTGGGTCATCCCATGCATAAGGATGTCTCCTCAAGGAGAACTCTGGCACTGAGTGATACAGAAGTGGACAGGAGGGTGTTTGTGCTCTGGGCTGCTTGCTCCTGCGGGCTGTGCCCAGTAGGTGCACAGAGATACAGCAGCCCCCAGCTCCACAGGCATCAGGGTGAGCTCAGAGCGATGGTCCTGAACTGCTCAGCTGTGAATCATTGAGGGAGACTTCCTTTTTCTTGCTGTTTTCCATCGTAATACTGAACTGGGAACTTGGGCCCTGGCCTGGGGTCTGCTAGTACAAGTATATAGACTCATGTCCAGTCTCATAGGAACATCTCAGGGTCACATTCTGTCCTCTTGCTGTGACCAGATGCTTAGGGTTCTGCGTGACTTCGGAGTCCACTGGGCCTGTGGGAGGAGACACACAGGAGCTGAGGCAGAGCCAGGGGAAGCCTCTGCTCAGCCATTACAGGGGCAGGCTGGTCAGCAGGCAGCTGAGCCCTCCTGGTCTCCCCAGGCTGCCAGGACCCACCTGCTAGCAGGAGACAAAGAGCCACAGCAGAGGAGCCTGGAACCCATGGCAGCCTCAGGTCCTGGCAGCTCCTGGCTCAGGGGTGTGAGTTAGTCACCTCCTGGGCCTGATGGGCACTTGCTGCTGATGTCACTGCTGAGACTTCACTGCCCTGCAGTTCCTCTCCCTGCAGGACTCCCCTGGCTGCACCTTTAACAGGACCCAAGGCTGGTCACTCTCTGTCCATTCCTGTCTGCACAACCCACGTGGGTGGTTGTGGGCTTAGCCCCTCCCCATATACCCACAAACACACCTTCTCCTCTGCCTGTCCTGCCAGCTGCTAGTTTCCCTTCCCTTGTCCCCCAACTCCTTAACCTCCTCTTCCTGTGCAGGTGCAGGGAGCTGCCTCCTTGGTGCAGGCTGAGGTCCAGGCCCACATCTGCTACCCTGGACAGGGGAGTCCTGTTGCTCCAGGTGTTCTGGGACCTTCCAGAGACTCAGTCCTCCTCCTGACAAGGCATGTGGCCAAGACTCCCCTTCAGCTGGGCCTTCCTGGACACTGTTCCCCCCTCTGTGTAACCCACATCCCTGAGCCCACAGCGCCTCCCAGTGGCCACAGGTCCTCAGGCCCATGGATTCCCCCTGGTGTGTGAGCCAGAGCAGACAGTCCCCCAAGCCAGGTGCCCAGCTCTCCATTTACTGCTCTCTGGCTGAAGATTTAAGCTTCACCTTTAATTCCACCATATTTGTGTGAGTCGGTGTATGAACCAGCATTTCGATTAAGAAGGGAGTATTTTTTATATCTTTGCAATTAGTATGTGATGATGGACAAATACTCTGTGATGGACCAGCCACAAAAACAACTTGGTTCTAACCACAGCTCCTCCTGATTCATGAAATCTAAATATTTCCCTCATTTTTTTACCAGTTATTCCTGAATGTTAGATACTGCAGTTTTAGAGAGGATTTATATATTTACACAAAATTTCTGACTTTATGAATCCTTAAAATGCACCAGCCCAAACTAACACATGCAGCTAGGACTAGAGTCCTTATATTTAATTCCCTTAACCTATAGACATCCTTGTTCTTTTCTTTTATATCCTATCCCTAACCTGAATATATATCTCACTATCAGCATTACATTAGAAGATTTTAAATTTTATGTATTTTACATTATAAATTCCCACAGCAGAGATGTAAGGCTTATACGCACTAATGCACAGATGCTCGTCCCACAAGAGAACATTCTATGCAAGCTCTTAACACACTCTCTCTGCCTCGTGCTCACTCACGTTCACACACGGGAGCTCAGGCTGGGAGGCCAGGACCTGAGTGTGAAACCCCACGCAGAGTCTTTGCATCAGAGAATTGCTCATGATCAGTGAATGAAGACGAGCAGGGGCAAAAGTCATAGTTTACTATTTATTCCGAGTCTTTCAGAGTAAAATCTCTCTCCCCTGAGTCCCGGGCTCTCATGTCAGTAGACCAGCACGTTGTGTGAGTCCCAACTTAACCCGCAGGCGGGACGTTGTCAGGGGGATCAGGCCTGGGTTGGGAGATGCAGGCTGAGCGCATGTGCACCCCGGGCACAGGAGGCCAGGGGCCTCCCTGGAAGTGGCAGATATGGCCTGAGAGTCTGAGGGGCTCAGAGGGTGACTGTGGTCAGAGGAGGGAGGACAGTCGGGGATTGTCCTCCATCCTATAGATGTTTGTGTGTTTCCCTACCCTGGCTTGGGCAGGGCCTCCATAAGGGGCAAGGTCACCGGCTCCCCAGAGGGCAGGCTGGTCCTCAGCACTAATCTACCTTTCATGAGTCAACAGATCACAGAGGACATCAACTCCCATCAAGGACTAGCAGAGAAGCAAAAGAAAGTTACCATCTCAGCCAAGGAGAAGCAAAGCCTTTGAGCCAAGCATGATCACCAGTAACCAAGGACACAGCTGACCCAGAGGCATGCTGGTGTGACTCATCACCTGGGTTCACACTGCCCAGGGCCTCAGGGCTCCAGGGTTCCCTGTTCTGGGTCAGCAAAGGGCATGATGAGTCCTGGGGTGCTGGCCCCGCTTTCTTGTGCAGAGAGGAGGTGAGCCTGCAGCGCTGTGCATCACTGCTGGCACAGAAGTACACAGCCGTCTGGGAGGTGGTGGCAGACTCCAGCGTGAGCAGGAAGTTCTTTTTATTTGGTCTGGACACATTGTACCCTTTGGGATGTCACCTTCATTTATACTCTTGGAGGTAATGGAGTAATAGATCAGCCTCAGCCCGAGTCCCGGGTCCTGGCGATACCAGTACATGTAGTTGTAGTTCATTTCCTGGACACAACTCAAGTTCACCCTCTGTTCTGTCCTCAGGACCTGGAATCTGGGGCTCTGAGATACCCCAGCCTTCACCACACCTGTGCACAAGGAGATGAAGCTGATGGAGCCGCAGACACAACGGAGAGGCTGAGCACTGAGGCCTTGACCATGTCCCCAGGCAGGGGCCCCACCCAGGACTCACCTGCCTGCAGGAGACCCAGAACCCCCAGAATAGGAGGGAGACACTCATGGCGGGACAGGAGACTAAGGGTGCTGGGGCTGTGGGTGCTGATGAGAGTGGAGTGGGGCTGTAAGGGAGTATTGTGAGATGTCACACCCAGGGCCAACCTGTGACAGGGCCACGCCCCTCTCTGGGCTCCAATGACAGATGTCCAGTGAGCAACTCAGAGTGGGAGGAACAGCATCTGAATCCAGGGCTCCCAGGGGGTCTGAACTTTCAGTCAGTCAGTAGATAGTTGCATGTAGATTTCATTCAGATGCTGTAACTCTTCATAATACATCACCAGGGCAGGCTGGTCAGCAGGCAGCTGAGCCCCACCCAGGCTCCCCACGGTGCCAGGACCACCTGCTCCCAGGAGACAAAGGGCCACACAGCAGAGGAGTCTGGAGCCCATGGCAGCCTCAGGCCCTGCAGCTCCTGGCTGAGTTAGTCACCTCCTGGGTCCTGATTGGGCACTTGCCCCTGATGTCAGTGCTCTGATGTCACTGCCCTGCTGTTCCTCTCCCTGCTGGACTCCCCTGGCCTGCTGTGCCTTTAACCAAGCCCAAGGCTGGTCACTCTGTCCATGCCTTGTTGCACAGCCCATGTGGTGGGTGTGGGCTCAGTCCCTCCCATATGCCCAAAACCACCTGTTCTCCTCTGCCTGCCCCTCCTGTCAACAGTTGCACAGCATGTGACCCCCTACCTTCTTCACTCTCCAATCCAGTGCAGACTGTGGTCAAGGCCGTGTCCACCTCCCTGGGTGAGGAGTCTCAGTCTCTCCAGGGGTCCTGGGACCTCCCAGTGACTCAGTTCCCCTGTCTGACAAGGCATGTGGCCAAGACTCCCCTTTGATGGGCTCTCCTGAGCACTGTCTCCCCCTTTGGTGTAACCCACATCTGTGGGCCCACAGCACCTCCCAGTGGCCACAGATCCTCAGGCCCATGGATTCCCCTCTCGGGAGGGAATCAGAGCACACTTTTCTCCTCCAACCAGGTGCCCAGCTCTCCATTTACTGCTCTCTCAGCCTGGCTGCCTTAAGGCTGATCTTTATCCACCCTGAGATTTTGAAAACTCATTTATGAACCAGCATTTTGGTTAAGAAGGGAGTGACTATTACACCACTGCAATTAATATGTGATAGTGGAAAACACCTTGCAGAGATGCAGGCCATGAAAACTATTTTTCCAAACGCAGCTCCTCCTAATCACACAGGAGATGAAAGACTGTCCCTGAGGGCAATTCCCCTGCTGGAGTCCAAAAGGCCAAGAATTGAGCCAAGGGTGTCTGAGATGAGATCTCATCCTGCTGTCTCCACTGGCCCCTCGCTCTGACCAGAGCTCCTGGTGTCAGGCTACTCTAGCACCACAGAAGCTCATGAAGAATCAGAGCCCCCCACTGCCTATGGGGGAGTCTGTGTGCCCCCTCAATGAGAAATTTCCTAGTTAGGGTCTGGAAATATGATCCAAGTACCACTGTTGGGGGACAATTCACCTGGGACATGTGTGACTCACTCAACTGGGTTCACACCAGTTGAGTTGAACCCTCTCAGGATTCCCTGAGCTCAGAGTCTGCAAAGGGCTCTGCTGTTTCCAGGGTGCAGGGCCCTTCCTTCTTGTGCAGAGAGTTGGTGAGCCTGCAGCACTGTGCATCACTGCTGGCACAGAAGTACACAGATGTCTGGGAGGGGGAGGCAGACTCCAGCGTGAGCAGGAACTTCTCCTTTTTGGTCTGAAGACATTATACCCATTGGGGAAGTCTCCTTTGTCTTTGGATCCAAAAGTATATGAGTAATAGATCAGCCTCAGCCCAAGTCCTGGGTCCTGCCGATACCAGTACATGGACTCATGGTTCATATCCTGGACACAACTCAGGTTCCTGCTCTGTCCTGTCCTCAGGATCTGGAATCTGGGGCTCTGAGAGACCCAGCCTTCACCACACCTGTGCACAAGGAGATGAAACTGTTGGAGCCGCAGACACAACAGAGAGACTGAGCACTGAGGCCTTGACCGTGTCCCCCAGGACTCACCTGCCTGCAGGAGACCCCAGACCCCCCAGCACAGGAGGGGGACACTCATGGCAGGGACAGGAAACTGAGGGTGCTGGGGCTGTGGGTGCTAAGAAGGGACTGAGGCTGTGAGGAGTGTTGTGAGATGTCACAGCCCTCCTGGCCCAGGGCCAACCTGTGACAGGGCCACGCCCCTCCCCGGCTCCAATGACAAGTGTCCAGGGCAGCTCAGAGTGGAGAGTGTTTTCCTAAATGACCTAAGTGTTAATCTTTGCTCAACTCTTTGTAAATCAGTGTGAAAGTTTATGTGTGTGTATATATATACACATATATATATATGTATATAATATATAATGATATTATTCTTCACATCACATTGGTCTCATTATATTTACATCTTTAAAACTTAGTAAAAATGTTTGTTGGATCCTGATGTGAGCTATGGCAGGTGAGTTCCAAATAATCCAAGATTTTTTCTGGCATCCAGTGACCCGGTCCTGCTTCTGTCCTTCGGTCTTTAGTGGTGCCACTGCTGTCTGTTCCCCAAACCCCAGGGTAGGATCATCAACATTTCAGGCTCATTTTGCTGTTTCTATTTTTTTTTTAAAGATTCATTTATTCATGCATACAAGAACCGGGGTACAGGCCAGATGCGCGGGAGAGCAAGAGATTCACCAGAGACAGAGTGGGCAACAGAACAGGCAAACTGACTGAAATACCCTGCTGAGGGGAGCAGCAGGTGAGACAGGAGAGGTCTGCTGTGCCATGTGGGTAGCTCTCCAGCTGCCAGGGATTGAACCCGCACTGCAGAGGCTGCAGACAGCTTCACAGTGCTGAGCTCAACCGCCTGCGCCACGGGGGAGGCCCACGTTTAGCTGTTTCTTACAAGTCACTGACTTGGCACACTGGCTCGGCAGCTGGAGACCATCCTGCCCAGAGCCCTGCACAGTATGTGGAGGGGCAGTGGCCACAGACACACCCAGCAGGTCACTCTCCTTCCTGGGGGATCAGTGGGTGCTCAGAGCTCACAGGACGTCCTGCCCAGGAGCACTGGTGGGGAGGGGCTCAGAGGAAGGGCAGATCCAGGGAGATGGAAAATGTTCTCTTTTCGTCTGGAACATCCCATGTCACGGGGGCCATCTACCTGCAGAAATGCTGTCACTGACTGATAAATGGACGGGTGACAAAACGGAATCCCGACCTCAGAGGACCTGGGTCAGCTCAGATCTGCGGCCCTGACCTCCACGTTCTGAATCAGGGTTGAGCCTTGGCCCCACACCATGCAGCCGGTGCTGAGGCCATGACCTTGTGTTTCTGAGGTTCCTGCGGGTGTGCCGGGTCCCTGGGCCTCCAGTTCCTGTCCTGGGTGTGAGATGTCAGCATCCCAGGGGCCAGAGAGAAGGACACAGACCCTGAGCCCAGAATCACAGGAGGAGCCTGATGTTGGAAACTCAAGTCCAGGCCCTGGCCTGCAGCCTGGAACACCAGGATGTCATGGTGGAAAACACCGTGCAGAGATGCAGGCCATGAAAACCATGTTTCCAAAAGCAGCTCCTCCTCATCTAGACGAGATGAACGACTGTCCCTGAGGACGAGTCCCCTGTTAGAGTCCAAAAGACCAAGAATTGAGCCAAGGGTGTATGTCTGAGACAAGGTCTCATCCTGCTGTCTCCACTGGCCCCTCGTTCAAACCAGAGCTCCTGGTGTCCAGGCTACTCCAGCATCACAGAAGCTCATGAAGAGACAGAGCCCCCCACTGCCTATGGGGGAGTCTGTGTGCCCCCTCGATGAGAAATTTCCTAGTTAGGGTCTGGAAATATGATCTAAGTATCACGGTTGGGGGACAAGTCACGCTGGCCTGGTGTACAGGGGATACACCAACTTTACCTACTAAACATTATTTGAGGGAAGAAAGTGGTGAAGGCCAAGTCAAGGGTGACACCGTGTGAGCAGATGTCAGGCCTGAGGATCCACGCTGGGCTAGTAGGTGTTGCGCTACCAGGTGGAGGGAATCGGCATTTCCCAGATACCATTTCCGTTACATCCTGGTCTAGAGTGTGTCAAGGAGGGACTTGTGCAAACTTCATTATGTGGAGTCACAGCATTTGCCTTATAAGATTAACATTGAGTGAAGATGAAAAATAAGCAGACAAAAAGCTGGAAAATTTCACCATTCTACCATTAAGTCCACAGGCTCCACAAGAGCCGAACACAAGGTCCCGAGCTCCTTGGTGGGGAGGGAGAGAGCCTGGGGAGCAGGTGTGGGGCTGCGCTGCCCATAGCGGGAGTGAGCCTCTTCTGGAAGGGAGGGTCCATGTCCAGGAGGGGAAACAGACCCAGACTCTGAGATAAGAAGCGGTGATGGGTGAGGACAGGGGCTGGAGCAGAGAGGCCAGGTGAGCTGTGCAAGCTTAATCAGTAGCCACGGGGGCATCTGTCCCCAGGGCAGCTGAGGGGTGACTCACTCACCCACGTTCACACCGACTGCAGGGACCCCCTACTGCAGGGTTCCCTGAGCTCAGAGTCTGCAGAGGGCTCTGCTGAGTCCCAGAGTGCAGGGCCCCCGCCTTCTTGTGCAGAGAGGAGCTGAGCTTGCAGCTCTGTGCATAGCTGGTGGCACAGAAGTACACAGCTGTCTGGGAGGAGGTGGCAGACTTCAGCATAAGTAGGCAGTTGTCCTTATTTTTTCTGGAGACATTGTACCCCATGGTGATGTCTCCCTTATATAAGGTACCAGAAGCATAGGTAAAATAGATGAGCCTCAGTCCGAGTCCTGGGTCCTGGCGATACCAGTACATGTAGTCGTGGTTCATATCCTGGACACAACTCAGGTTCCTGCTCTGTCCTGTCCTCAGGATCTGGAATCTGGGTTCCTGAGAGACCCCAGCCTTCACCACACCTGTGCATAAGGAAATGAAGCTGATGGAGCCGCAGACACAACGGAGCGGCAGAGCACTGAGGCCTTGACCGAGTCTCCCAGGACAGGGGCCCCGCCCAGGACTCACCTGCCTGCAGGAGACCCCAGACCCCCCAGCACAGGAGGGGGACGCTCATGGCAGGGACAGGAGACTGCTGGTGCTGGAGCTGTGGGTGCTGATGAGAGGGGGAGCGGGGCTGTGAGGGAGTGTTGTGAGATGTCACAGCCCCTCCTGGCCAGGGCCAACCTGTGACAGGGCCACGCCCCTCCCCGGGCTCCAGTGACAAGTGTCCAGGGCAGCTCCGAGTGGAGAGTGTGTTACTCTAACGAACTAGTCTTATACATTGCTCTGTCTGCTTGTAAATCAGTGTGAAACTTTGTATTATTTCTTCCTGTGATATTAATTTTCACCACATACTGGTCTCTTCATCTAATTATTTCTATAGTTCTGAAACTTTAAAAAATACAGAGTCACAGCAACGGACCTTGCAACATTAAATTTGAATAAAGGTGAAAAAAATCAGATAAGCTGTAAACTTTCAACTCAGCATCACGGTCACCTGCTCCATCCAGGGCCTCACCCACTTGGAGGACAGGCACCCATGAGATCTTAGAACAAGGGACTGACCTCCAAGGACAGGGAGAGTGTCCTGCCCGCGTGTGAAGGGGCAGCAGCAGCAGACACACCTGACGTGTCACTGCCCTCCTTGGGGAGTCAGTGGCTGCTCAGGGGACCTCCTGCCCAGGAGCACAGGTGAGTGTGGGGCTCAGGGGAGGGGCAGAATCCAGGACAACTGGATAATGTTCTCTTTTTATTGGGTGATCCATGTCACGGGGCTCTCCTTGTGCAGAGCGATTGTCACTAGTGAGTGATGAGTATACCGGGGTCACGGGTGCTCAGGGGCACGGAACCCCCTCCTTAGAGGACTGGAGTCTGCCCAGGTCTGTGGCCGTGATCTTCATGTTCTGAATCAGGTTTGAGCCTCAGGCCCACAGATCATGCAGCTAGTCCTGAGGCTGTGACCTTGTGTTTCTCATCTGCGGTACCCAAGGGGGTGCCGTGTCCCTGGGGCGTCAGCTCCTGTACTGGGTCTGGGGAAGTCAGCAAACGGGCTACAAGGAGCCGTGCAGCCAGAGTCAGAGGAGCAGCCTGTTGAGGACACTGCTCACGTGTATAATAAGCCAAATATACTGATGGATTGATAGGGTGATGAGCAGTAAATTGCTTGATCTTCTTTGTGCAGCTAATCTAGGCCTGGAAGGGAAGACAGATGAGGGTCCATTCTACCTGGGAGTATGGGGGTGGGAAGCACAGGTGTTCAAAGCCGACTTGAGTTTGTAACCTCCCTGCAGCAGTTCTGAAATAGAACCAGGGAAGGACACTTCCAAAAGGTAATAAATTAGTAAAATAAACTTATGTGACTGTATTCCACGTGATCGGGTATGGCATGCAGGAACCCCAGAGACAGCATCCTGCCCCCAGGGCTAACCTCCAGCTCCAGCCCCGCCCTCCCCTCACTTCTGAGCTGGGCTGGAGGGTGTTTGTGCTCTGGGCTGCTGCTCTTGCAGGGCTGTGCCACACTGCTGGCACAGAGATACAGGGCCGTGTCCCCAAGCTCCACGGAGCTTGTGTTCAGCCTAGAGCTATGAAGGCCTGTGAACTGCTCAAATTTGAATCGTTGAGGGGACTTCCTTTATCTTGCTCTTTTCCATTGAAATATCGAACCAGGAACTCGGGGCTGTGGCCCGGGGCCTGCTGGTGCCAGTACACAGACTGGTGTTTTGTGTCATAGGAACATGTCAGGGTCACGTTCTGTCCTCTCTCTGTGACCAGATACTTAGGGGTCTGCATGACCAGAGTCCACTGGGCCTGTGGGAGGAGACACACAGGAGCTGTGGCAGAGCCAGGGGAAGTCTCTGCTCAGCCATGACCAGGGTAAACTGGTCACAAGGCAGCTGAGGCCCTCCCGGACTCCCAGGGTGCCAGGACCCACCCACTCCCAGGAGACAAAGGGCCACACAGCAGAGGAGCCTGGAGCCCATGGCGGCCTCAGGCCTGGCAGCTCCTGGCTCAGGGGATCTGCGTTAGTCACCTCCTGGGCCCTGATTTGCACCTGTCGCTGATGTCACTGCTCTGACGTCAATGCTCTGCTGTTCCTCTCCCTGCAGGACTCCCCTGGCCTGCTGCGCCTTTAGCAGGACCCGAGGTTGGTCACTCTCTGTCCATTCCTGTCTGCACAGCCTCACACGGGTGGGTGTGGGCTCAGCCCCTCCCTCCTGCCCTCCTCTGATCTCCTCTGCTTCACATACCCAGCCCGTGCCCCCCCCCAACTCCTTCACCCTCAGGTGCATGGAGCTGTCTCTATGGTTCATACTGAGGTTAAGGCCCATGTCCATTTCCATGGGCAGAGGAGTCTTATCACTTCAGGGTTTTGACCTCCCAGAGTTCAATCCACATGCCTGACAGAGGTATTCAGCTGTGACTTCCCTTCAGCCTGGCCATCCAGGGCTCTGTCCCCCTCTGGTGCAGCCCCACATCTGTGGGCCCACAGTGCCTCCCAGTGGCCACCGGCCCATAAGCTCACAGATTTATGTTCACTGTCTTTTTTTTTTTTTTTTTTTTTTTTTTTTTAATTTATACGAGAACCGGGTACAAGCCAGATGCGTGGGCAGGTGAAAGGATTCACCAGAGACAGAGCGGGGAAAAACAGGTAGACTGATGAAATACACTGCTGTGTAGGGCAGCGGGCAAGACAGGAGAGGTCTGCTGTACCATGTGGGACCCTCACTGGCCGGGTTCAAGCCGGAGCTGCAGAGGCTGCGGACAGCTTCACAGTGCAGCGCTCAACCGCCTGCGCCACAGGGGAGGCCCTGTTTTTCTGTCTTTACCAGAACAGAATTTTAGTCTGAACCACTCTGAATTTTACTCTGAACATGACGTGTAGCCCCAACTTTAACCACCGACAAAAAATGAGCATTTACATTGGCAGCCTGGCTGATGTAGGGTCCCCTTCAAGGAACCCATAGCCTGGGAACCAAAGTGTATGAACCAGAATTGGATTAATGCAAAAAAAACTTGCACCATGACAATTAGTATAGTCAGTGGATGAGAAAAGACAGAAGAATTCAGGTTGTAGATTACAAGGTATGGTTCCTGTGGATTCTACATGGAAACACTACTTTCCATTGCCACCAGGGGTGTCACTCACTCACCCGGTTCACACATTGGGCGGGGACCCCAGGGCTGCAGGGCTCCCTGTGCTGACAGTGTACAAGAGCTCTGATGAGCCCCGGGGTGCAGGGCCCCCAACTTCTTGTGCAGAGAGGAGGTGAGCCTGCAGCACTGTGCATAGCTGGTGGCACAGAAGTACACAGCTGTCGTTGAGCGGTTGGCAGACCCCAGCGTGAGCAGGAAGTTGTTTTTGTCTGGTCTAGAGACCTCGTACCCATCGGGAATGTCTCCCGTGGCTTTGGCATTAGGACCCGATGAGTAGTAGATCAGCCTGAGCCCGAGTCCTGGGTCCTGGCGATACCAGTACATGTAGTTGTGCCCCATATCCTGGACACAACTCAGGTTCCTGCTCTGTCCTGTCTTCAGGATTTGGAATCCGGGGATCTGAGAGACCCCAGCCCTCACCACACCTGTGCACAAGGAGATGAAGCTGATGGAGCCGCAGACACAAAGGAGAGGCTGAGCACTGAGGCCTTGACCGTGTCCCCCAGGACAGGGGCCCTGCCCAGGACTCACCTGCCTGCAGGAGACCCCAGACCCCCCAGCACAGGAGGGGACGCTCATGGCAGGGACAGGAAACTGAGGGTGCTGGGGCTGTGGGTGCTGGTGAGAGGGGAGCGGGCTGTGAGGGAGTGTTGTGAGATGTCACAGCCCTCCTGCCCAGGGCCAACCTGTGACAGGGCCACGCCCCTCCCCGGCCCCCAATGACAAGTGTCCAGGGCAGCGCCGAGTGGAGAGTGTGTTACTCTAAGTGACCTAAGTCTTATATTTTGCTCTGTTTGTAAATCAGTGTGAAACTTTATATTATTTCTTCCTGTGATATTATTTTTCACCTCACACTCGTCTCTTCATCTAATATTTCTATAATTTTTTTTTAAATGTTATCATCTTTTTTAAATTTTTTTTTAGATTTATTTATTTATACAAGCACTCGGTACAGTCAGAGGCGTGGGAGGGTGAGAGAATTCACCAGAGCCAGAGCGGAGAGAAGAATAGGCAGAGTGACAAAGTACACTGCTGAGGGGAGCAGCGGGCGGCAGGAGAGGTCTGCGCCATGTGGGACCCTCACCCGGCGTCCGGAATGGAACCGGAGCTGCAGAGGCCGCGGGCAGCTTTGCAACCCAGTGCTCAACCGCTGCACCACCGGGGAGGCCCGATTTCTATGGTTTTGAAACTTTAAAAAATATATGTAGCACCTTGATGTGCACGAGAGCTGGAGGGTCCAAATCATCCAAGAGTTTTTCTGCATCTTAGTGGCCAGTCCCACTTCTCTCCTTCCATCAAACGGCGCCGCTGCCGTCTGGATCATCAACATTTCAGACTCACTTTGCAGTTTCTTCCAAGTCACTGTATGGGACTCTGGCCGGGGCCGCTGCAGACTGTCCTGCCCGCATGTGGAGGGCAGCAGCAGCAGACACACCTCACGTGTCACTGCCCTCCTGGGGAGTCAGTGGCTGCTCAGGGACCTCCTGCCCAGGAGCACAGGTGAGTGTGGGGTTCAGGGGAGAGGCAGAATCCAGGAGGACTGGATAATGTTCTCTTTATTGGGTGATCGCATGTCTCCTCTCCTTGTGCAGAACAATTATCACTAGTGAGTGATAAGTATAGCCAGGGTAACAGGTGCTCAGGGGCACGAACCCCCTCCTTAGAGGAATGGAGTCAGCCCAGGTCAGTGGACGGGATCTTCATTTTCTGAATCAGGTTTGAGCCTCAGGCCCACAGATCATGCAGCTGGTCCTGAGCCGTGACCTTGCGTTTCTCATCTGGGGTCCTTAAGGGGGTGCGAGGTCCCTGGGGCATCAGCTCCTGTCCTGGGTCTGGGGGAGTCAGCATATGTGGGCTACAAGGAGCCGTGCAGCCAGAGTGGGAGGAGCAGCCTGTTGAGGACTCTGCTCACACATCTACAAATAAGCCAAATAACACTGATGGATTGATGGGGTGATGAGCAGTAAATTGCTTGATCCTCCCTGCATGGCTAATCTGGGCCTGGAAGGGGAAGCCAGATGAGGGGTGATTCTACCTGGGGGGGCGGTGGGAAGCACAGGTGTTCAAAGCAGACTTGAGTTTGGTTCCTCCCTGCAGCATCTCTGAAATCAAACCAGGGAAGGACACTTCCCACAGATAATAAGGTAGTAAAATAATACTTCTGTTGGTGGTTTTCTTCTCATCACATATCATACACAGGAGCCCAGAGACACTCCTACTCCCAGGGCTGAGCCTCCTGCCCCGCCCCGCCCTCCCCCTCACTTCCTGAGCTGGGCAGGAGGGTTTTTGTGCTCTGAGCTGCTGCTCCTGCAGGGCTGTGCCAAGCTGCTGGCGCAGAGATACAGGCCGAGTCCCCAAACTCCACGAGGCTCATGTTCAGCTCAGAGCTATAATCGTCTTCCAACTGCCCAAATTTGAATCGTTGAGGGAAACTTTCTTTTTCTTGCTCTTTCCCACCATAATACCGAACCAGGAACGCTGGACCCTGGCCCAGGGCCTGCTTGTACCAGTACACATTTCGTGTGTTCTTTCTCATAGGAACATGTCAGGGTCACGTTCTGTCCGCTTGCTGTGACCAGATACTTGGGGTTCTGTGTGACTTCAGAGTCCACTGGGCCTGTGGGAGGAGACACACAGGAGCTGAGGCAGAGCCAGGGGAAGCCTCTGCTCAGCTATCACCAGGGCAGGCTGGTCACCAGGCAGCTGAGGCCCTCCAGGGCTCCCAGGGTGCCAGGACCCACCTGCTCCCAGGAGACAAAGGGCCGCACAGCAGAGGAGCCTGGAGCCCATGGCGGCCTCAGGCCCTGGTAGCTCCTGGCTTGGGGGGGGGGGGTGTCTGAGTTAGTCACCTCCTGGGGCCTGATTGGGCACTTGCCGCTGATGTCACTGCTGCGATGTCACTGCCCTGCTGTTCCTCACCCTGCAGGACTCCCCTGGCCTGCTGTGCCTTTAGTAGGACCCAAGGCTGGTCACTCTTTGTCCATTCCTGTCTGCACAGCCTCACGTGGTTGTGTGTGGGCTCAGCCCCTCTTCATAGGCCCACAAACTTCTGATCTCCACTGCCCGTCTCTCCTCACACCAGCCCATGATCCCCCAACTCCTTCACCCTCTGTTTCCTTTGCAGGTGCTGGAGCTGCCCCACTGGTGGCTACTGAAGTTCAAGGCCCATGTCATTTCCATGGGCAGAGGAGACTTATCATTCCAGGTCCTTGTCCTCCCAGTGTTCGATCCACCTGCCTGGCTAGGTATTTAGTTGAGACTTCCCTTCAGCTGGGCCCTCCTGGGCTCTGTCCCCCTCTGGTGCATCCCTACATCTGTGGGCCCACAGCGCCTCTTAGTGGCCACCGGCCCATGAGCTCATAGATTCATGTTTTCTGTCCTAATTAGAACAGACCTTTATTCTGAACCACTCTGAATTTTACTCTGACATGTGATCCCAACGTTCCCATCTACAGAAATGAGCATTTTACATTCCCCTCCTGGCCGATGCAGGGTCCCCTTCTATGCATCCATAGCCCGGACCAAAGAGTGTATGAACCAGACTTGGATTAAGGCAAAAAAAATATGTACCATGACAATTAGTACAGTCAGTGGATGAGAAAAGACAGAAGAATTCAGCTTGTAGATTATGAGGTCTATGGTTCCTGTGGATTCTACATGGAAACACTATTTTCCGTTGCCACCAGGGCTGTGACTCACTCACCCGGGTTCACAGCTTCGGCGGGGACCCCAGGGCTTCAGAACTCACTGTGCTGACAGTGTACAAGTGCTCTGATGAGCCCAGGGGTGCAGAGCCCCGCATTCTTGTGCAGAGAGGAGGTGAGCCTGCAGCGCTGTGCATAGCTGGTGGCACAGAAGTACACAGCTGTCTGGGAGGGGGCAGACTCCAGCGTGAGCAGGAACTTGGCTTTGTCTGGTCTAGAGACCTTGTACCCATCAGGGATGTCTCCTTCGGCGCTGAGATTAATATTTGCTGAGTAATGGAGAAGCCTTAGCCCGAGTCCTGGGTCCTGGCGATACCAGTACATGTAGTCATAGTCCATATCCTGGACACAGCTCAGCTGCCCACGCTGTTTTGTCCTCAGGATCTGGAATCTGGGGCTTTGAGAGACCCCAGCCTTCACCACACCTGTGCACAAGGAGATGAAGCTGATGGAGCTGCAGACACAATGGAGAGGCTGAGCATTGAGGCCTTGACCTTGTTGCCCAGGACTCACCTGCCTGCAGGAGACCCCAGACCCCCAGCACAGGAGGGGGACGCTCATGGCAGGGACAGGAGACTGAGGGTGCTGGGGCTGTGGGTGCTGAGAAGGGAGTGAGGCTGTGAGGGAGTGTTGTGAGATGTCACAGGCCTCCTGGCCCAGGGCCAACCTGTGACAGGGCCACGCCCCTCCCGGGCTCTAAAGCAAAATGTCCAGTGAGTGGGAAGATGCATCTTCCTGGGTTGACACAAGTCATACAGTTTCTTCACCTCTGTGTCAGTCAGTGTGTTGCTTTTCCTACGTGTCATTCCGGAGGTGAGTGTTCACATCACTCTGGTTTATTCTCTCAATATTTTTTTTTTTTTTTTTTAAGTTTTACATATTATGCATACAAGAACTGGTACAGGCCAGAGATGCGGGGGTGGGGTGGAAAGATTCACCGAGAGAGAGTGGGGAGCGGAACAGGCAGACTGACTGAAACAAACTGCTGAGGGGAGCAGCGGGGAGATAGGAGAGGTCTGCTGTGCCATAAGGGCTGCTCCCTGGCTGGCCGGGTACGAGCTTGCACTGTAGAGCCCGCGGACAGCTTCACAGTGCTGCACGCAACCTGCTGCACCACCAGGGAAGCCCTCTCAAACATTTCTATCCTTAGAGAGTCCCAGGGATTTTCATGACGTCTGTGTCTCAGATGGTCCCAAGAGAGACTCATCCTGTCACTGACCTTCCCTGGGAGGGATTCCCCTGCTGTCTGATCCCTCAGCTCAGGGCGGGCCATTAGCATTTCATGACAACACCCTTTTCTCTGTTTCTTGTCAAGTCCCTGACATGGACACTGG
>NW_023601382.1:0-20332 GCF_014898055.3 Talpa occidentalis
AAGTTTAACAATCTAGAGGAGATGGACAAATTCCTACAACTCTACAATCACCCAAAGCTAGATAAAGAAGAAATAGAACACCTAAACAGACCAATTACAATTAGCGAAAATTGAAATGGTAATCAAAAAACTCCCCAAACAAAAGCCCAGGACCTGATGGATTTACAAATGATTCTACCAAACATTCAGAGACGAATAGTGCCTATCCTTCACAAACTTCTCCAAAAAAATTGAGAAGGAAGGGACGAATACCAAACACGTTCTATGAAGCCAACATTACACTAATACCAAAACCGAACAAGGACAACACAAAAAGGGAAACTACAGGCCAATCTCCCAATGAACACTGATGCAAAATCCTCAATAAAATTTTAGCTATCAGAATCCAACCATGTATCCATAAGATAATTCACCACGACCAAGTAGGATTCATTCCAGGGACACAAGGATGGTTTCAACATCCGAAAATCACATCAACGTTATCCAACACATCAACAAAAGAAATATAAAAACCATATGAAATATCAATAGATGCTGAGAAAAGCTTTCGACAAAGTGCAACACCCATTCATGATAAAAGCCCTTGAAATTCTTGGGATACAAGGAACATACCTCAACATCATAAAGGCCATCTATGACAAGCCAACAGCCAGTATCATTCTCAATGGTGAAAAAGCTGAAAGCAATTCCATTAAGATCTGGAACAAGACAAGGATGTCCACTCTCACCACTGCTTTTCAATATAATACTGGAAGTCCTAGCCAGAGCAATAAGACAAGAGAAAGACATACAAGGAATGTAAATAGGAAAAGAAGAAGTCAAACTATCACTATTTGCAGACGATATGATATTATACATAGAGAACCCCAAAACTCCACAGAAAAAGCTAATTCAACTCATCAATCAGTTCAGTAAAGTGGCAGGATACAAAATCAACACGCAAAAGTCAGTAGCCTTCCTATACACAAACAATAAATCTGAAGAAGAAGAAATCAAAAAACCATCCCTTTCGTTATTGAAACAAAAAAAATCAAATATTTGGGAATAAATCTAACAAAAGAGGTAAAGGACCTATACAAAGAAAACTATAAAACACTGTTAAAAGAAATAGAAGAAGACACAAAGAAATGGAAGACATCCCCTGCTCATGGATTGGAAGAATAAACATTATTAAAATGGCCATCCTTCCAAAAGCAATATACAGATTCAATGCTATTCCAATCAAAATTTCAATGTCATTCTTCAAAGAAATAGAACAATATTGATGAAATTCATATGGAATCACAAAAAACCCCGAATAGCCAAAGCTCTCCTGAAAAAAAAAGAAGGGAATGGAGGCATCACACTCCCAGACTTCAAACTATACTACAAAGCCATAATCATCAAAACTGCATGGTATTGGAACAAGAACAGACATACAGACCAATGGAATCGAATAGAAAATCCAGAATAAACCCACAGATTTATGGTCAACTAATCTTTGACAAAGGAGCAAAGACTATGCATTGGAGCAAGAAAGTTTGTTCAATAAATGGTGCTGGGAAAACTGGGTCGCTACATGCAAAAGAATGAAGCTTGACCACTACCTCACACCATACACAAAAATCAACTCAAAATGGATTAAAGAATTAGACATAAGACCTGAAACCATAAAATACATAGAAGGAAATGTGGCGAAACACTACGTGATTTGCACATCAAAGACATCTTTACAGACACATCACCCAAAGCAGTGATAGTGAAGGCGAAGATAAACAGCTGGGACTACATCAAATTAAAGAGCTTCTGCACAGCAAAAGAGACAATAACAAAACAAAGAGAAACCCCACCAACTGGGAGAACATTTTGCACCCAACACTAATGATAAAGGACTGATCACAAAAATCTGCAAAGAGCTGATGAGACTCAACAACAACAAAGAAAATAATCCAGTCAAAAAATGGGCAGAAGAGCTAAAAAGAAACTTCTCTGAAGAGGAAATGCAAATGGCCAACAGGCATATGAAAAAATGTTCAACATCACTTGTCATCAGGGAAATGCAAATCAAAACTACCATGAGATACCATCTTACACCAGTGAGAATGGCACATATTAAAAAACTAGCAACAACAAATGTTGGCGAGGGTGTGGAGAAAAAGGAACTCTTCTGCACTGTTGGTGGAGTGCAAACTGGTCCAACCACTGTGGAAAGCTGTGTGGAGATTTCTGAACCTACTAAACATAGAGCTTCCATATGATCCAGCAATTCCACTCCTAGGTATTTACCCAAAGGACACAGAAACATCAATTCCAAAGAACACCTGCACCCCTATGTTTATAGCAGCACTGTCTACAATAGCTAAGCTTTGGAAACAACCCAAATGCCCAAAAATCGATGACTGGATCAAGAAGATGTGGTACATATATACCATGGAATATTACTCAGCATTCAAAAAAGATAAACACATGCAATTTGCAGCAACATGGATGGCGCTGGAAGGGATCATGCTCAGCGAAATAAGCCAAAAAGAAAAAGAAAATACCGGATGGTCTCACTCATAGCAGGAATCTAGAAAACTTAAATAAGGGACCAGGAAAATGAATAACTATAAGAAAGTGAAAATCAAATCAACAAAAAACTATGAACCAGAGACACTTTTTGGGGGGTGAGGGCGGGAGGGGAGGGATTGGGTCAGAATGGGGGGGCTGCAATTGTATGTGGAATATAAAAATAAAATTTATTATTAAAAAAAAAAAAAAAAGAAATGGTAAAAGAAAAAATTAAAAAAAAAAAAAATCAATGCTTTTAATAAAACACTTGAATATGTGCAGACAGAAAAACAGTACCGTAAAGGAAATACTGTATGTTACAGATTTGGTGCCAGGTAGGAAATACAGTGGTCAGGGATTCTTCCTGGAGAAAATGACCATGAAACTGAGGACCAGATCAGGAGCAAGACTCAGTCAGGATGGAAAAAGTGTGGAAAGGAGAGAATTCAGGGCAAGGGAATAGTATTTTCAGTAAGCCCTGTTAAACATGAGATTTTTCTGACAGCATTTTGGTTTTCCCTTGGTTTCTAACCAACCTTACGTAGGCTGTACTGTATATTGGTGTGACACTATTTGTAGCTTTTTCAAGAAAGTAAGTGCATTTGAAATAGCAGGTGTCCAGTGATGATTGTGAACCCCACTATGTAAAATTCAGCAAAATGTTTAAGAGAGAATGTCTTTGTCTTTATTAGTAGTTTCATTGAGCTTACTGGTAAGCATAACAAAGGGGGAGTAAAAACCTACAGATGTATATTTTTTAAAACATAATAATTTATACATAACGGTCAGCCTGGGAAGCTGAATATTTCAAGGATTGCATCATTTCATTTTAATATAATCTTTTTCTGGAGTTTTCAAAGAAAGTACAAAACTTATCAAATGTTTAAATAGCAATTGATCAATCAATAAAATTAAAATAGCATTCCTTAGCAGAAATTTATTCGTCATGATGCATCTAAATAAAACGCTGAAAAGACTAGTCACTGCACTGTCATTCACTAGTTAGAAGTTAGTGCTATCACTGAGTTTCTGACCTAAGTCGGTGTCCAGGATCTTGAGACATCTGGAGTGTGGTTTATAAAGACTTCTTTTTCTAAAGACATTTTACTAAATAATACTAAAATATGGAACTCATGTTTATGGAAATAAACCATACTACATTTATAAGCAATAATTAAGATTTCTGATGAGCTTGGTTCTAGGAAGGTAGGATTATTGGTGTATTGCACTTAGATTTACATGTCACGTGCATACTTTCTGCAGTCATTTTCTCAGCCTCTGGAAATGTACCCTTGCAGAGTAAAGATACTTATTCATGGGGAAGGTCAGCTTTATATGGGGTACATTCTTCAGCCCATTGTTCACCTTGCTGGAGGTGATTCTGCCTTTGGGGAATATTAGTTCCCTGATTTCTTAGGTTTGGGTTTTTTTTTCCAAGGTAGCAGCTCACTGTCTTACCAAGCTGCTGGCACATTCCCAGGGAAGACCTTGGAGATGTGGGTACAACACACTTGGGACAACTGTGCATAGTGTTAGAGCAGGAGCTAGTTTGTACCTTGTGTACTCTTGTTGCCAAATATGTGTCCTTGGGCAAATCATCTCACAGTTTCCTAATCTGTAAAATTAGGATGTTAGTAGCTTCAGTGGTGTGCTAGAACCGGCACACACCTGCCACCTCATCCTAGCAAGTATGCTTTTCTCTTCAACTTTGAGCTCAATGAGCCCCTGTGGGTACCTTGAAATTTACCATACTGAGAGCTAATACTGCAAGGCAGGCACTTTGTCTGGGAGAGAAGTGAGCAAGAAAAAGGAGCCAGTTGTTAAATGTCTGCCACCACATCACTATTCAGTTTATACCTCATGGGATCTTGTGAAGATAATTAAGATAATAATACCTGGAATATGCTGAGTCAATAAGAAAGTCTATATAGGTGCTCTGTTCCTTTATTCTTCCCCCTTTCATTTCCTCTTTTTTCCCAAGACAAGTTTTTATGATTCTTTCAGACCTGTTCGCCAAGCTTTGATTTCTTGGTTGTTTGAGAGCATTTGTTACTTTATTATGATTTTTTAACACTGGAAGAAAGCATGTTGATCACCTAGACAAGTTGCTGGTTTTCTGAGAGGAAGAAATTCAAGCACAGAAAGGTTGAGTGATTGATCCCAGCTTAGACAAAGCAAAAATCGATGGCTCTAAAAATCAAAATGAAGGTTGTCATTTTGACCAAGACCTGAGTTCAGGAATGTTTCAGCACCCTATACCATGCCACCAGCCTGTGCTGATAATGATTACTTAGTGACACAAAAGTATCATATTAGCATAATATAAATAAATTAACTCCCTAAAAAACCTTTTTACTTGTAATCTACATGCACAAATGTCATTATTTATAAAAATAACATAAAGTTTATGTTTGCATTTTTTTCACTTATCATTTACCTGCATTTAAATCAACTTGAAATATTTTATTAATGAAATAATTTTCAGCTTTCAGAAAGATTTCTTGCTTGAAGATAAAGAGCAACTTACTAACCACAGAAGAGGAGTTGATACTAAGCTCTTAATTGTACTTCCTAAAGGTAAGAATTTTTCTAAATGCTTAACCAGTGTCCTGGGCATATAGTATTGTAATAATCTGATTTTCTTTGAGGAAAACTCTCGCACTAACCTCCAGCTTGCACGCTTCTTTGTGAGTACTCATTATCTAAAACAATAATTGACCTTAATGAAAGTACCCCTCTTGCATTTTTTTATCCTCACCTTTTTGCATGATCTTTCCTTTTCATTTTAGGAATTGTTAAGTTTTTTCTTAAGGCTGATTGGGGGAATGAGAGATGGATGATAGAATCAACCCAACCCCATTTCTCTCCTACCCTTACCTTTCCAAGATCAGTGAATGCTACTCGTAATCAACCACTCCCACTCCTTCCAGCCTCTTGACACTTCCCAATGTTATGGCATTTACACTTAAACAGCGGGTTGCTCCCTGCTGGCTGATACATACCAGGTGCAGACTATACCTTAATCCTCTCTCCTTCTACAAGTAGGTGTTCACATGTTCAATGACTTAGTGTTTTCATTGGTACAGATGCACATGCAGTATATCACCCATGAGCCATCACCATATTCCCTTGTGTTCATCCCTCCCTATTTGGCCTCCCTCCCATCCCTTCTTTGCTGTGTGCCTCAGTTCTATGGTCAGCTTGGTAGTTTTGACTTTTTTCTTGACTTTTTGTTTGGTTTCTCTATATTCCACATATAAGTAAGACCATCCAATATTTATCTTTATCCTTCTGACTAATTTTAGCTAGCATGATCCCTTCCAGCTCCATCCATATTGCCACAAATGGCATGAGTTTGTCTTTTTTGATGGCTGAGTAGTACTCCATTGCATAAATATACCACAACTTCTTGATACATTTGACAAAATGGAGGGTGTGTGAGAAATTGTGTAGTAGGCAAGTCAAAACAATAAAAACAATTACCGGACATTTACATAGCAGACAGAACACTTCCAAAAACCAGTGGATATCAACAAACACTGGGAAGGGTCGGAGGTTAAAAGGGAGACTGAAGGAGAAAGCAGGATGTAGAGGGATGGTGGTGGAAAAAATAAATTCCCTAGTCTCATATCATAGACTTTGTTTTGCCCTTTGTGAATTTGGGCACATGTGTTTGGCAAGACCCTGTATTACCAGCAATCTTCTCATTTTTCGTCTTAACAGACAGATTAATGGTATTATCAAGTTTTGGCAACATAATGTTAAAGGCAGTAACTGATTATACATTTTAATAGCTTAGAGTTTTGTTTGTTTTCAAATTTATGGAAGTTTCTGTTCATTTAGTGAGTGATTCTTGCTTCTGGGAAATTGAATGCTTAAATGATCTATGTTTTTTCCCCAAAGGGACTTCCATTAACTGTGGATCATGAACACATAATCGAAAGATTACCTGTATAGAGATTATACATTAGATAGTGCTAAAGACTGTGAGGTTATAGACTTAAAATAGTATAAGTTTGAATCTAGGCTTAAAAAGAGTGTGGTGATGGACCACTATGCCTGTCACTGGAATAACCTTCGTGTGACTATCTAGCAGGCAGGCTGCCTATTTGAAACCTTTCTATGGGATCAGTGGTTCTCATTCTATCACAGTACCATCCCAAAGAAGGCTTTGGAAATATATGGGAACAGTTTTGTGTCATAGCAACTGGGGTATTTGGCAACTAGTATGAGAGGCAGGGCCACCCAGCATCCTGTTGTGCAGAGTGCACAACAAAACAATTTCCCACTCAAAGGCCATCAGCACCCCCAGGGTGAACTTGATCTATACCAGAACCAACATTCTGAGTCTGACCCCGATGAGGTACTCCTTGTATGTCTGATCGCTGCCCTGAGACTTCTAATCGCCAGCAGTGAATGGCTGTTAGATGACATATTCACGGTGGGTTGCCCAACTTGTTTTGTCAAGAAAGAGAGGTCTCCAAGGACAGCAGGATAACTTGACTTGTCCTTGCTCTTTTCTCTCACTGCCCAGGCTTCTTGGGGTTCAATTTTTATGATGAGCTCTATGCTGACTGTCAGCCTGCTCATATTACCAATCTTTGCAGACTGTTGAAGCAGAGTGGTAATGGCACTAGGGAATGTACAGTTTGTTGTGGGTAGAGTGTTTGCATAGTTTCCTAGTTGACACTTCCTTTGAGAAGTTGGGAAATACAGCATGTAAGAAAGCAACTTATTGCTTAGCTTTGTCATTGCACTGCTGGAAACCCCCTCCCCCATTTTAAAAGGACAGCTTTCTTTGGAAAAGGAGAATGAAAAAAAGAGAGGCACCTGCAGGGGTGGGCAGCTGAGCTGTCACTGCTGCTCTCTTTGCAAAGGGAAAAAAGGATTGTGAAAACAAACTCCTGCATAGTCACAGGCGGGCAGGAGAGCTCAACTGCTGGAATTTTTAAAGATGTCTTTAGTTGCATAATTTATAACAAAATTTGAAAATTTAATGAAATGAATAGATTTCAGTCTCAAGTTAGAACCAAAGCATATCTTAAATTTTCCCAATGGAGGTAATATGCTGCTCCGTGTGTATCACATTCATATTTTTATATTTATTCTGTTTTAGTCCATCTGGATTACTATAGAAAAATACCAGAGACTGGGCAGCCTATAAATAGCAAAAGTGGATTGCTCATAGCTGTAGTGCTGTGCCAGCTTGGTCAGGTCCTGGTGAGGATCCTCTTTGCAGCTGCAGATGGCCAAATTCTCCTCCTACTCTCACATGAGGGAAGGGGTCAAGGAGCCCTTTTTTTTATATAAGGTCACTCACTAATCCCAACTATGAGAGCAAAGCCTAATCACTTCCCAAAGCTCCCCACCTTCTAGTACTATCATCTTAGGGGCTAGGATTTCACCATATGAATTTTAGGGAGAAGGCACATTCAGACCATAGCAAACCTAGTTGAAATTATTTTGGAGGAAAAAAAGCAAAAGCTTTTGGAGGCGAAAAGGTGCCATTTTACTCAGCGCCCTATTAATAAATACACTCTGTTTCTCAGTTAAGGGATTGAGGCACTGGTTTAAGACTTACCTTTCAGAGTATTCTTGGAATGTGGTTTCATTAGCTTTTTCAACAGGCCTATAAAAATTACAGCTCCTTTCTCCTGCATGGTGTTTAAATAAATTGATACTCTTTGGTTTTTATTATTCTTGAAAATATTTTCAAAATACACAATCTCCCATTAAAGTTTTATCACTATAATCTCACTAAAGCTTATTGTTAAGCTATTATTAGACAGACTTCTTCAAAAGGCAGAACAGGATGCACCTTTATTATTGTGTCCTTGACTTCTAAATAGGAACTTGGTTAACATTGCAGAGCAAACACACCTCTGCCTCCAGCTGCTTTGGATCCTTGGAGGCCAATTGGGAAAGACTTTTTTGAGGCCAACTCTTGTTAACAAAAGTCAATCCAACTAAAATTTTAAGGTAGCCATCATTTTAAAATAAAACATGACTCCTGTCTTTGAACACAATTAAAAGACAATATAAATGTGTGTGTGTTTGTGTGTGTGTGGTTTTGCCTTATTACTAAGTGTGTTCACTTTTTAAAAGAATAAAAATGGATGTTGAAGCAGCTGAAAATTGAATTTCATGTATTCATACCCTCTTCTTTGGGATGGGACTATCGGCAGCTCCCTTCCCTCTCCCACCCTTTCCGGGGTCCTCAAAAGGAGGAACTCAAATGAACCCTTATGAATTCATTTACTGAGGAGGAAGCAAGAAGAGGGGACTTTTATTCTCCACCAAATTTTTCCATTTTCCCCAACAACAGTTGTTTGGCATCTTCATAATATTCTTCTGGTCAGTATCACATGAGACCCAAATGTCAGCAAAATATTTATCTGATCAACCATCATTGCCAGAAAAGTTAGGGTTATTACTATATCCATCATCCGCTTCAGTTATTGCAAGGCGACTATTAGCATTTCCTCCCAGTTAAAGGCTGTAAGGGAAGACTTAGGAACTTTATTAATCTAAATTGTATTTAACCAAGATATGCTGCGTTAGGTACAACTGGAAACAACCAGGTAGTTGCACATACTTACAGGTAAATGACAGCATGAAATAGACAAGTGGTGTGAGTTTATGATTTTGTGGCTTGCTGCTGGGCATGTGGGGTTCATAGGGACTGGTATTTACTTTTGCAGATGTTTGTAGTTTTCCATATTGAAAAGCTTAAAATACTTTGTTAAACCTAATAAAACTTAAAAATAAATGAGATAGGCCACCTCTGACTTCTGTGGATGAAATAAAACTCACTCCTGTCACTCTGTCTCTTTACCTTCATGGTTTTACTTCTTAGCTTGACCTGCGATGTGTGCGTGTGGGAGTGAGGATGGAGGTTTATACTTATTCATTTAGCAATCTGCCTCCCCTACTGGAAGACAATCTCTAGGGAAGCCTGAACTTTGTTAGTTTTTTGTATCACTTGTGTGGGATCTAAGAACAAAAATATGAGTTCAAAAAAATATAGATGGCTGGATGGATAAATTTTGCATGAGTGAATTAAATAAATGATGACTACTAAATACTGGACTATATTTTTATATATTTATTTGCTTTAGTTGCAGAATTAAGAAAAATCTTTGAGCCAAAGAGAAAAGAATTTTTAGAAATGAAAAGGTAAGATATTTATTATAAATAATTAAGAAGTAGAAGAGCTTGGCAAAGCAGTATTCAGTTTTCTCTTAGGATTGATTCCTACTGCTCACTATGCCTTTTTTGGTGTCTTGCACAGAAAAGAAAGAATTGCCAGGCGCTTGGAAGGAATTGAAAGTGATGCCCAACCTATCCTCTTGCAGAGCTGCACAGGGTTAGTCACTCATCGCCTGCTGGAAGAAGACACTCCCAGATACATGCGAGCCACGGACCCAGCCAGCCCCCACATTGGTGAGCAAGGGTGCCCACCCGCCCCTATTCAGGCAGGCTCCTGGAGGGGCTTCTGCCTGGTCGTACTGGAAAACAATATATTCCACAAAAATGAATTATGTAGGTAAAATTATTTAATAAATACATGTATTCGTTAAAACCCTCAACACATATGTCAGTTCTGCCTTCCTCATGCCAGACTGTTCCTCTGGTATCAAGGCAGTAAAAGATGACTCCCCTTGGCACACTGCTGGGTAATTCATAACCAGTCATTTTCCCCCTTAGCCTGGGACCTCAAGTGTGGCAGGAATTGTGACTTCCTCTTCAACAGAGATTCTTAGTAGAGGTTTTGTTTGCTAAAGGGACTAAATAAGACACGTTTAAAAACAGCTCAACCAGGTAAATTTATTGATTTATTTATGTTTACATGGACCTTCCACTAATACTTTTATCCAAGCACAGAAGTTTTTGCTATTTTCAGTAGTCATCTGTAATTTTTTCCCACCACTTTCCCTATATACCCTCGCCCATTTCCCTTGACCATCCTTTTTAACCTCAGAGTCTTCAATAGTATTTGTTGATGTCCGCTGATTTTTGGAAGTGTTTTGTGTTTTCAAATTGTCTGCTATGCATTTGTCCAGTATTTGTTTTTATTGTGCTGCCTTGCTTTACTACATGCAATTTTCTCAAACTACCTCCATTTTGTCAAGAATGGCCGCATTTCACCTTTTTTATGGCTGTATGGTGCTCCATGGTGTGGCTATACCACATCTTCTTGATCCAGTTGTCCATCAGTAGACATTAGGCAGCTTTCATGTGCAGGCTGTTGTGATTAATGCTATGAACATTGTGGAACACGTGGGGTTTTGTTCGACAAAATATGAAGACATCCATGGCTTCATATTCTTTGGAGGTCTGCCCAAGAATGGGAATGGTGGGTAGTATGGTGTTTCCATTTTTGGATTCTTAAAGTAAATCCAGATGGCTTTCATAAAGGTTGCACTGGTTTACGCTCCCACCAATAGTTTTGTAACAGGGTCCTTCGGTGAATTGTCTGTTCATGTCTTCTGCCCATTTACTAATTGAGTTAATTACTTTTTTATCATTGAATTGTATGTTTTTATGCCTCATTATAAGTGGAATTATTCTTAATTTCTTTTGTTTCTTGTTTATGTGTAAAAAGACTTAGATTTTTGTATGTTGATTTTGTAATCTGCCACTTTGCTGAATTCCTCTGTTGTTTGTAATAACTTTTTGGTGGATTCTTCAGGATTTCTATATATAATATCCTACTGCCTGAAAACATTTCAGAGTCTCTTATTTGCTGTTTTTTTAACCATGTAAATTTAAAGATTGAATCAGTTTTCTAACAATTCAAGAATTGGGCAGCATCCCATCGAACAAGGAGGAAGGAGCTTTGAAGAGCTATCTAAAGTGGAGGGATTTTATAGACAGAAAGGCGGCAGAGAAAGCAAAGAAGAGGATTACTTCAGGCAAAGTCACCTTCCGATGGGAATAAAAGGGGTCTATCAGACAGATTACCTTATTATTTCCTATCAAGTAATTCCAGATTATCCAGTTAAAGGTTACATTTCTGGGAGAAGTTAAAACGTAAGTTACTTAGTAAGTTTTAGTTTGGTCATATAAACCTTAGCACAAGTGATACCATTTGGGACTCACTGTCTCTCTTTTAACAGAGGTGTTCCTCTTATTATTGGTTTAAATAGAACACCCCGGTTGCCAAACGCAAGGCAGAACTGCTTTCAGTAGGGAACACTAAGGGCAAACCTAGACCTAAAATGAGTAGGGTTTTGTAATAAACACCTACTTAAATTATTTTAATGTATGTAATTTTCAGTTCATTACAAATTTATTTCATATTAAACATGTCCAAAGTGACTTAGCTAAAAAAAAAAAAGTGACTTAGCTTTTCCTTGATCGTCAGGGGCAGCAAGTATTCACCTTGACTATGGGGAAGGATGACGCATTTAAGCCTGGTTCTTCTACCCCAGTCCCTGCCCCTATGGCTCTCTTTGCTGCTTTTTATAGCCAGTTTTTCTAGTTTCTTCCCCATAGTGGGCTGTAGATATCACTTCATGATGCAATCAACTTTCTTATCTCTGCATTTTATGATCTTCTATTGTCATTAAAGAACTAATTTTTTTAATTACACACATGGAAAGTCAAGAATAGACAAGTACCAAAATTTATATTGATAAAATTAATATATATAAATATTAATAAAATGTTATATGTTATATATTTATAATGTTAACTGATATACTTCATGATTATTTAAACATTACTCATTAGTGAGAAAAAGAAAATTTACATGATAAAATGGTTTGGGGAAATGGAAAAGCAGTGGATTGAGGGAAAAGATGTTTCCTTCTTCTCACTTCCTACCAAACACAACAATAAGGTCCAGTTAATCACATCATTGATTTAAAAAAAAATAATAAAACATAAAAATATAGATGATTATTTCATTTAGGTTAGATGGAAAAGGACTCTCAAAGCCCAGAAAAAGCTGGAGAAATCACAAATGACCACCTCAGTTGACTTGACTGCATACCAGCATCTGTATTCCAAAGAAAATCTTATGTAAACATTGCATAAAAAATTAGGCAAGTGAGTTTGAAAATACTCTTGAATAAGAAAAAGGAAGGATATTCCTTTAAAAGTTGACACCAACCAATAAAAATGACACCGTGAAAAAGTAGACTATAGAACAGTAAACACGACCAGGTATTGCCGAGAAGGAAGGGATAGTAACGCAAATGGATAATAAATAATTTAAATACATCTACTCTCATTTTTGTCATGAGAAAATGAAATTTCTTAAAATTAAAACTGTGAGGGAGAGCACATATTGCAAATTTAAGTGTAAATTTAATTTGAGTGTAAAATTAATTTGACAATCTAGCAGTATCTTAACATGATGTGTTCTTTGGTAAAGGTACTTACTTTTTGCTGTTGTGGTGGTAATCAGAAAATCAGACTGATTTAAAGTTAGGAAAGACTTAAATATCCATCAATATGAGAAGAGTTAAGTTAATTGTGAAATTCCTGGTGGATAGAATATTAGTAAGTCTTAAAAAAAAAGATGCCTTCAAAATTTCCAAATATAGGGAGATGTTTTACATATAATACATTAATTAATATATAACATTATATAACTATAAGGAGAATTATTTCATGTAAAAAAAAAAGAAAAAGTTATATAAAAGAGAAGATGGAATATGCAGAAATGCTTGGCATATTAACACTTCATTGATATAGGTTAATGATTATGGTGATTTGAGCTTTTACCTCCCATGTTTTCCTGTTAGAGATAGTCTACATCAAGCATGAGTGCTCAGTTAAAAAAAGTCACTTCTGTAAAAAGGAAAAACAACCTGGTGATTATTGATATGGGTCTTTATTGTTATGGTTACTATCAGATCCTGAAACCACAATCTGTCACTTGTCAAATTACAGAAGTTTGATATCTTTTATCTTTTCCAGAGGGCTCTGAACTAGTCCTCTGACCTCACACATGAAATATTAAACTCAAAAGCAAAGAAAATAAATAGGGGAAATAAACTCTGAGCAGCAAGAATGAGGAGCTCTAGGAGTGAGGGACTGAGCTTTAGTTGAGGCTGTGGTTTTCTCAGCTTGGGGAACCTGTAGAACACTCATGCTTTGTATATTTCACCACAGATCTTCAGCACCTCAGGTAAGTCCTTGGTCACTGGCCACGTGAGAAACTGGTCCTTCCCAAGATGGGTGCTTCAGTGTGCATTGTGTGTAGGACAGAGAAGAGTGAATGTGTCTTTACTGTGTCAACATCCATGTGATCTTCTTGTAGGCCGATCAAATGAAGAGGAAGACACTTCCGATTCTTCTTTAGAGAAGCAGACTCAGTCCAAGCATTGCACAGAAACTTCAGGCATCCATGGTGACTCATCCTGTGGTTCAGGTACCATGGACACCCAGGGGCTTGAATCCAAGGCTGAAAGGATTGCGAGGTACAAAGCAGAGAGGAGACGGCAGCTGGCAGAAAAATATGGGCTCACTCTGGATTCTGAAGCTGACTCTGAATCTCCAGCTCGATATGCCAAGTCCAGGAAAGATCCCGATGCAGTAGAGAAAAGGGGAGGAAAAAGTGACAAATGGGAAGAGTCAAGCAAAGATTCGAGTTCTCCATACCCTAGGACTGAGATCATGGGGTTCAGGACCTATGTGGCTGAATCCAAGGACTATGGCCTCCACGGGAGTGATGGTGTTTCCCACACAGAGGTGCTGCTTAATGTGGAGAACCAAAGACGAGATCGAGAGCGGAGCACCCCCGAGCAAGCCCAGGATCCGCCCCCAAAGGTGGAGAGTTCGTCTTCCTTCCCACTCTCTGCAGGAGACTGCTCCTTCAGTGATGTGCCAAGGTCCCCAAAGCAAATGCCTACCATGTCCCACTCCTCTCCTCGACAGTCAAGCCTCTCTGCTGGTGACCCATCATTCCCCACTGAGGCAAGATCCAGGTAAGTGTTCAGCCTGGGCGGGCTGGTTCGCACAGGGAAGGGGCCATCTCCCCTCTGCTGTCTGGGTGCTGGAGTATGAGTGTTCTGGTCATTCAGTGCAGGGCTTGGCTCACTGGAGAAATAATATGGGATATGATTTTTACATTTCCATAATATAAAAACAGCTTCTACCAAAGCAGGAAATCTTGTATTCTTTTTGTCATGTTCATTTTTTATGTATCTTCTTTTTCAAAAATAATCAGCTGGACAGGTGTCATGGGAGATGTTCATGGAAGCCTCACTGCATGGAGGCTCACTGTAAGACCTCAAGAAAGGTCTTGACCTTTCTTCCACTGTTTCTCACCTGCCTTTAATATTTGCCTTTTTCTTTCTTGGTTTTTCTGAAATCATACCCAAGACTTAGTGGTTGCTTCTCTGAATGGAACTCACTACTTCAAGTCCTATAGCTGCTTTTTCCTAAACATCAACTATGACTTACCTAATTTCCTTCTAGTGATCTACAAAACCCTTGATCATTTTTTTTTTTTTTTTTAGCAATACCAGTACCATCCCTACTTCTCCTCCCACTTAGCAAATTATATCATTAGTGGTCACAAAATGATGATGGCCATCATGTAGAACTGATGCTGAAAGTTGACTTGATTCAGGGAGAGCTGTGACTGGTAATGATGGTTTTGGGAGAGCCCCTGTGACAGAGATCTGGGGGATTGGCTCAGAAGGCTAAATATATCAAGGCACCCTCCAAAGTGAGCCTGTTCTGCAAAACTGTAACATGAAACTATAGTCAACTCAGAAGGAAAAGGATCATGCTGTGCTTTTGTAGGTTGTTTTTTTTTTTTCTGATTGCATTTCTCACCTCCTAATGACAGGATGAGTCCTAAAAATGTCTCTAGAGCTTCAACCTCTCATGGTTTGAATTAAATGTTAACACTGATAGAAATATCTATAAGGAGTGATGCTGACTCTGCTGGACTCTCAGCATTCCTGTCTCAGCTCCTGTCTCCGTGATAGACAGGCTCTCTAGCACATGCTCCCAGTCAAGGCAGAGTGTTGTCAAAAACAAAGATCTCTGAGAATCCACACGCTAAAAATAGATACTTCTAGGTACCCCTCACAGATTCATTCTAGCATTTGGAATAGAATTGTTCTAATGTTTCAGTCCCTGAAATGCCAATCATCTGCCCTCCCTACAAGCTTTTGCCTCTTAGTTTGTGGTTAACTAATCCTCCCTGACCCCACCATTTTTTTTCATTCTGTTCTTACTGTCAAATATCAGTTTCTGTCCATTGAATTTAATATGAAGGTCACCCAAAATATTTGCTGTTATAAAAATCCAAATGCATGCGAGACTGTTAATGCATTGTTGCTTCTGTGCATGTCCTTTGCCCATTCATACTTCTTTGCACATAGGCAAAACAGTTATTAACAGTTTTCCCAAATAAGCAACTTTAAGCCAATAAAATAAAAATAATGAGATGACACCCACAGGGTAAAACTGATTTTCCTGTGCTGGATTTCACTTTACTTTGGTAGCAGGAAGCACTTGTAGTCTGTTGGCACTTAAGGGTTATGAGGAGTTAAAACATATTGTTATTGTTATATTCAGGAATAGAAACCAAGGGTAATTCCTGTCCTCTATTAAAAGGGTAAGCACTTATTTCCTGGCAATGTAATTCTCTGCCAGCCAGTTGCCATATCATAAAAAGTTCTGTTACACCCAAGGTCTCCATCTCATGGTGCACTCATCCCTAGTGGCCCTATAATCCTTTCCCAGCAGAGGAAACTCCTCACCATGGTCTCTACCTAAGACCCCACAAACCAGATTCTCTGTGTTAAATAACTTTGAATTCTTAGGACCAGAAGGAAACTTGGAGATTATTTACTTCAAAAATATTTTTTATCCATGAGAAAAAAAAAAAAAACACCTAAAGATTGAAGAATTTAAGTAACTGGATTAAGACTGTAACTACTTTGACAAAAGTGAGTTCATTATCCATTCACCATTCACTGACTCAAGTTCCCTAAATCCATCAGAGTTCTTTCCATTTTACTTTACTCTTGCTATTTGTGTAGCTTCCATTTTCCATCATTGTGAAAGAGAGAGTTTGCTGCCTTTTTTTCCCTTTGAAGTTTAGAAATTTTAGGAAGATCGGAGGTATTATAGAAACAATATATGTGAATTTACATAAGGTATTTAAAAGCCTCATCCTCACAAACAGAAGGTATTTAAAAGCCCCATCCTCACAAACAGAATGAAATCTTGTAATCTAAGAGGATATAAACTCAGTAGGCATCTGTCTACCCATCCCTACTTCATCAGTATTTTATGGGTCAATTTCAGTTCTAAAGTAGTTTAATCATTCAAGAACACTACCTTGAGCCTTCTGTGTGCCAGACATTGTGCTACTAGATGGGTATATCATTCAAAACAAACCAAAAATTTGGGGGAAATAACTACAACACAATGGGCGGGGGAGGAGAATTTCTAGAACCTGAGGTTGGCACATGTCACAGAAATCCGAAGATAGAAGATAGTGCGTTAATTCTTCCCCCTTGGAGAAGTGGTCATAGTTGAACTGCATTCTTAAAGATGTAGTGAACTGTCAGACAAATACAGGAGCCTGGTCTAGGCATGAAGGCACAGCCATTCAATGCAGACCTCGGGAGGGGCAGGATGAGGTGGGAGAGCCATGTGGCAACCCATCCCAGAGTGCCTATGACAAGCAATTACCTTATCCCTGTGGATGATGGGAGTTACTAGAAGAATTTTAAAAGAAGGGTGATTAGTTATGTATTTTAGAAAGATGTCAGAGAAGTTTGGAGGATCGATATGAAGTAGAAATGATTCCAGGTAGGGAGACCACTGAAGTGGTAGTTGTAGTTACCCAGATATGAGATAATGCAGTCTCTACTTCCAGGTTGGCTGTTTCATGAACTTGGACACATTTAGCATTGCATCAAATAATCTGAAAGATATCAGTGATTCAGTGATAAGATTTCTGGAGGAGGGATTGTTAATACATTTGATACATAAAGAAAGGTGAGGGAGGGATGGATGGGGAAGAGAGATGAGAGGAAAAAGGAGGACAGAGAGGGAGGGAAGGGGACAGGTGAGAGGACTAAAGCATGGAAACAGCAGAGCATAAGTACCTGGAACAGTGGTTGGAAATTAGAAGATGAAATTTAATGAAGTCTATTATTTAGAGGGCAAAAAATTATTCAAGTTCAGGATAAGGGAAACTTGATTTAACAACAGTTCATGGGAAATTGACCTAGGAATTTTAGTTGACAGCAGGTTCTTTATGTGACTGCCAAGATGGCTAGTGCAAACTTGGGGTACATTAATAAAAGTGACCTGTCAATCACACAGTAGTACTGTCCATCTGTATTCTTTAGTGATCAGATTACACCTGGGTCTCTTATTTTAATTGGGCTTTTGACAAATGAGACATGTCCAGAGAGTCCATCTTCCCATCTGCCCTGCTTTCTTGAACTTTCCAAGTTTTATAAACTTCTCTCTATCTTAATAGACATTGGAATCATTTTTGGACTCTGTACATTCTCTGGTGCCTAAAACTCGCACATCTGTCTGTCTGCTCATTATCAGATTGTCATTTTTCCAAAGCAGTTAAAAAGCTGAAGCTTGGTTTTACACAGAGAGCTCTATTGTTATCATTCTGCTTCTGATCAATGATTCTGCCAGAAAGGAAAAGAGAAGAAAGAGATCATTAACCAAATGAGGTATCTCACACATGCAACTTCATATGCACCTCATGTCTTAGGAAAAAGACCATTCAAATGCCCATTATTCTACAAAAGGCTGACATATCCAGAAAAGGACTGTGGCAATTGTCAGATCCCCTAAATGTGGTACCGTGAATGTGGTATTATGCTAGTCTGAAAGGTTGATAAGGATGACGTCAGTGATAGTAGTAGTGCTTTATTTAGTAGTGCTAAAGAAAGGTAGATACCTTGTCTTAGTCATTTTCTTACCTCTTCCCTGCTACTGCCCAGTATCAGTACATGCCCTGTGGCTCAATACATCATTTTTGAATGAATGTTCTGCTGTTTTCTACGTTTTATTAAAATATCAGCAACTATAGCAGTGTTACTTGAAATAGCCAATATGCAAACCATTTGTCAGCCCACAGCCTATAAGAGGGTTGTACACTTCCTGGTACAAACATCAGCTGATCTAGCCAGCAGGCTGTGGTGGTGCTCATTTTCATTGTGGTGTGAGCCAGGCATCTTCTCATAGCCAGCAGCACCAATCAGAACCCATGTGGAGTAAGTATCTCATGTTTATACTAAGGTTCTTTTCAGTCTACCTTATGTTAGAATGCCTATATATGGTCTGGGATCAGTGTGCTTGTAATTATTAAACTGTGAGTAGGAGTCATGATAACTGAGCTAAAACCACTGGTTTTTGTTATAGTCTTGTGAACTCAGCCTCTACCCCTGAAAGGGTGATTCTAGGGGAGTCTCATGCCTAAGGAGTTGAGTCCCTAGATTACTTCATTCTAGGAAGGATGAGTAGAATCTAAACAAGAGATAAGGAAATCCAAATCCAGAGGGCCTGTTCCAGCACCATTTCTCAGGCCTGTCTGTGCATGTCTTTTCCCAGCCCACTTACTTGACTGGGGTGTTTAGCACTGAGATTAGCTGAGGACAGGAAAAAAAATTTTATGTCATTTATTGACCCTGTTTTGCCCTAAGAAGACTCTGCATTTCCACTTTTTTACTACCCAAGAATTCTTCATTCTGTCTTCCAAAAGTGATATGCTTTTTAATTGAGATATAATTTCCATCAAAATGCACCTATAATAATAGTTAAAGGATGCAGGTTGGTGAATTTTGGGAAATGGGTGACTATTATCCTAGTTGAGATTAAAAAAATGTTTCTGTCACCACTGTGCATCTGTCTATCAATACTTTGAATCTGACTCTGTTTGCCAGGCCCTGGCTTGGCTCACATAGCAGGACACTTCATTTATTCAGCTCATCATGTTGTATAAAACAACCCCTTCCCACAGTTAATTGTCTAAGCAAGCCTTAATTATTAAAATTATTAAGCCAAATGTTAAAGAATACTACATGAAATAATAGTATCTGTGTGGGTTATGTACATTTGTATTTATTATAAATGGTTGGTAAAGTTTGGAGCTGGTAAACATTTCAACTATCATATAAAATTTTCATTTTTTTCTTTCTACGCTGTAAGAGAATACAGGCAAGTAGTTTGAGTAATCACTACCATTGTAATATAGTTACTTGGTTTTTTGAGTAGTACCCTATCTAAGTTTTAATAAGTAAATGGAGCCCAGCAAACACCCTACTAACTATGTATGATTTCCATTTTACAAATGCTGATTCAACATATTCTTAAAAAAGCTCCTCATCAAATTTTATAGTAACCACTGACCAAATATTAGTCTTACTGATGAAGCTCATGTTAAGAAAGTTTCACAGCTCTTCACAGTTACAAAACATTTTTTTATACAAAGTACTTGAGCTTTAAAATAACTGTGAGATTGGCATCTTAGAGAATGCAGATTAGTGAGTTTTCATCCTGTGTTTTGCTTTACACAGTTACCATAAAGTTTTTCTTATCTATAATTTTTCTCTAAAGTATCTTTAGCCTGGTAAATTACTTTGTCACATTCAGTCTTTTATTGTATTTGATTGTGTGTTGAAGAATGAGGGTGTAAATCATCTATTATTTTACCTAGAAATTTGTAAGATTTTAATGGCCAGATGATGCATGAGTCATCATGGTTACTTCTCAGAATCTAGCTTGATGCTTTCATTGTATATAGTAGGAATTGAATAAAGATTATTGGATAAATCAGAATTAGTGTTGGTAA
>NW_023601383.1:0-20325 GCF_014898055.3 Talpa occidentalis
AGACAGTAAGGGTGAAGCCAGGTTCCACGTGCTGTTCACATTTAGTTTCGACCCATCAACTTCCACCTGTTGTGACAACCAAAATCAGACTGTTACCACAAGAAAGACAGAAAACTGATCTCAAGTTCATTGCTGCATACAAAGCAGCAGCCATTTTAAACAGATGGCTCCCAAACAACCTGTCATGTTTACTGCTGCTGCCCCGCCATGAAAGACAGGGTCCAACGAGAGGCTCCCCAGCCATCTCTGGGGAGAGGTGAAGGCCTGGGCACAGCTGCCTCTGGGTACTGAGGTTTCAAGTGATTCCCGGTAAGTAACCAACACCTTCTCACTCACTCGAAACCTATCTGGACATGCTACATTTACTGCAATTAGACAAGTAATGCATATAAATTCCAGTGACATTTTGCAACCCACACAACAGGGCTTGCATATAATATCCTCTCCAAGGACCAGAAGGAACTTTTTCTGCGTTAATTTTAATGAGGACTATGCATTGTTATCTTAATTAAACAGAAGCTCTAATTAGGCATGAGTCTTCAGAGTTGAATATTAAAAGTCCATTTGAACTTTGCAAAGTTCTGTCTATTTTTTGTCAACCTCAATGACAATATCAAGTCCTCGTTCATGAAAGATACCAAAAAAAATAATAAATAAAACCCATAATCATAAAACAAAGATACTCTTTAAAGTTTAACTTCCAAACAAATAAGTTTTGAAAGAAAATAAAGCAAAGCAAATTTAAAATAAAGAGTACAACTAGTTATTCTTTTTTTTTTTTTTTTTTTTTTTTTTTTTTTTTTTTTTTTGTTTTTAAAGATTTATTTCACTTATTTGTTTGTTTATTTATTTGTTTAGACAAGCACTGGGTACATTCAGAAGCGCGGGAGGGTGAGAGAATCCACCAAGCCAGGGCTGGGAGCAGCGCAGGCAGAAGGACCGAAGCAAACACTGCTGAGGGGAGGCAGCGGGCGGCAGGAGAGGTCTGCGCGCCATGTGGGACCCTCCTCCGGTGCCGGGGAGCAGCCGGGATTGAACCGGCGCTGCAGAGGCTGCGGGCAGCTTCACACCCAGCGCTCAACGCTCAACTGCTGCGCGCCACCGGGAGGCCCCAACTAGTTTATTCTTTTTCACTTTCACTCTCCGCTGATTCCCTGACTTTTTAACAGGAAGAAAAAACAACATTATTTTCAGTCTACAGTAAATAACTTAGCAAAGAGATATTTAAGTTTGTTGAAGTTCTGAAATAAACCAGGAGCAGAACCAAGATATATGATCCCTAAAATTCCTGCACTGTTAATTCTTTCATGAGATGTTCACTATAAAAAGACAGATTTATATGCTGTTAGAAGAATGTGTGTTCAAGTACATAAAAATGGAAATGCCCGAATGGTGTGGTGTGGTCATAACGGGTAGAAACAGATATGCTATTGGCTATGAGATATCAGCAGGACATAGATCATGTACTCGCTTGCGTTCTGGGTTCAGGGGGCTTCCTGTGTATATTTAAGATAATTCAGTAACTGGGAAGAAACAATGGCTTTGGAGTCACACTGACTTGGGTCTCAGATGGCACTGCTGTATTATTAAGTTAGAGTTGTTACTGAGCTGGAGTATTTAAACTCTCTGAGTTTCACTTTGCAAACTACAGCAAAGAAGAATCTGTGTGTGTGGGTGCTGCAAAGTGGAAGAGGTGCACACCTGAAAGTCTCCACCAATAATCCTGTCGCGGAGGGCCTGATTATGTTCTCCCTTCTGCTCTAGGAGTTTTTCTACCCCTAAATGAGTTTTTAAAATAAGGGAGAGGGGCCTACCCAGTTGTGCAGCGGTTGAGTGCTGGGTTGCGAAGCTGCCCATCAGCCTCTGCAGTGCCGGTTCAATCCCCGGCCAGCAGGTGAGGGTCCCCATGGCGCGCAGACCTCTCCTGCCCGCCCGCTGCTCCCCTCAGCAGTGTGTTTCGTCAGTCTGCCTGCTCTGCTCTCTCCACTCTGTCTCTGGTGAATTCTCTCACCCTCCTACACTTCTGACTGTAACCAGTTCTTGTATAAATAAATAAATCTTTAAAAATAAATAAAATAAAAAATAATTTGTGGTATCTCACAAATTATTTACTATTAAAACTTCATATGATAAATATTGGAGAAGCAGAAAGGCTATAGTTTTAATTGAAGCAGCACTGAAAAATTATCCTATCTTGCCTGGACATAAGACCTAAAACCATAAAATATATAAAAGAAAATATAGGTAAAACACTACAAGGCATACATCTCAGTAACATCTTTAAAGACTCATCACCCAAAGCAAAGAAAGTCAAGGAAAAGATAAACGCTGGGATTACATCAAACTGAAAGGCTTCTGCACAGCAAAAGAGACATTAACCAAGACACCCACGGACTGGGAAAAAAAATCTTTGCACTCCATACAACTGATAAGGGACTGATCACAAAGATATACAAAGAACTCACACAACTCAACAAAAACAAAGTAAACAATCCAGTCAAGAAATGGGCAGAAGAACTTAAAAGACATTTCTCCAAAGAGGAAATGCAAATAGCCAACAGGCATATGAAAAAATGTTCAACATCCCTTATCATCAGGAAAATGCAAATCAAACCACATTGAGGTACCACCTGCACCAGTAAGAATGGCACATATTTAAAAAAAAACTAGCAATAACAAATGTTGGCGAGGATGTGGTGAAGAAGGAACTCTCCTACATTGCTGGTGGGAGTGCAAACTGGTCCAACCACTATGGAAAGCTGTCTGGAGGTTCCGCAGTCTACTAAAAATGGAGTTACCATATGACCCAGCAATCCCACTCCTGGGATCTACCCAAAGGACATAAAAACATTGATTCAAAAAAGCACCTGTACCCCTAAGTTTATTGCAGCACTATTTACAATAGGTAAAACCTGGAAACAACCCAAATGCCCAAAAATAGATGACTGGATCAAGAAGATGTGGTATAATATACACCATGGAATATTATTCAGCAATCAAAAAAGATAAAATCATGCCATTCGCAGCAACATAGATAGAGCTAGAAGGAATTATGCTCAGTGAAATAAGCCAGAAGGAAAAAGAAAAATATCGGATGGTTTCACTTATAGCAAGAATATAGGGGAACCACGTAAGACATCAGTGTAAAAAATAATAACAGCACAAAAACACAACAAAGCAAAAACAGACAATTATAAACCAGAGACATCCTGCAGTGGGGGAGGAGGGGGAGGGATCAGAGGGAGGGAGGAGCACAGGGGACTGAGGTGATGGTGCACGGGTGCCTTGGGGAAGGAAACTCTATGGGGTCTACACGTGAGGGAGTGAGGGGAAGCAAATATTGTTTAAAAATGAACAATAAAAAAAAATTAAAAAATGAATGCATCATACTAAGAGAAAAAAAGTCAGACTCAGAGGGGGAAAAAATTATCCTATCTTGCCCCACCACCCAAGTTAAATATCTCCTTATGTAATAAAAGATTTTGATAAAAAGCTCACATTAGGTAGGTTTTCACTAATAGGAGATACTAAAAATACCTTTTAAAACTAAAAATATTTGCTTTGAATGCACAAGAATCAATTATAAACGTTTTGTTTTGTTGTGAAAGAGGTTGTAAAGAAAAATCTGACTGATCAAATCATTTAAAGTTTGTATCTGGTATTAATTTCAAATCAACAGGCTGACAGGGCATATGAGAGGGAATTGAGAAAAGAACCCAATCTACTCGATCAAGTTACAGGACGAACAAACTATCACAATCTGAAACAAGCCATTTTTATGAATGTTTTAAAACAAAATGTGCTATACCCTTACAATGGAGTATAATTTGTGAATTAAAGCAGTGAAATACTGGTAATAAGTTACAATATGAATGACTCTTGAAAAGAGGCTAAGTGAAAGAAGCTAGTCACACAAATTTATGTGAATAGAAAATTCCATACAGAAAGTACAGCAAGTGTTTTGTCTTGGGCTTGTGGGAGGGAGGACGGGGATGAGTGGATGGAAGGGTTGGAGGATGGCCTTTCTTCTTTGACATGGTGAAAATGAGCTAAAATGGACTGTGGGCTGGTTGCACAGCTCTGAACACACAATTAGCCATGGCACATACTTGAATGGAGAGAATTTAGTGCATGTGAATTACATCTAAATCAAGTTGCTGAAAAAGTAAGTAGCAAAAGGAAACAAGGTGGGCATCTTTTTTAAAAATCATAAGCAGTATTTTTATGAGAAAGACCTAAAATGTGCATTAAAAAAGTCAACTCAATGGGAATATACTGTAGATGGGTCCAGCCTCTATGGAAAACAGTATGGAGGTTTCCCAAGATATTAAAAATTAGGTCTACCATATAATCAGCAATTCCTAACATGGTGTGAGAACACCACCACAGCTTGGACAGAGGAAAAGCTAGAGATGATTCAAGTACATCAAGGTAAGAAACTAGAAGCTTCTGTCTGTGCTAGAGATAATGAGAGGAGGTTTGGTCAGAATAAAACCTGTAAGTTAGAGGGATTTCATGGTAGTAGACAAATAGTACTCAAGACAATGGAGAGCACGAGACTCTTCAATACCAAGTAGTGTGGGAACCCCAGCAAGGTGACAAAGCAGAATGAATCATTACTTGACAGGCATTGTCAAGTAATGCCCTGTAAAGAACAACATGGTCTGAGCTCTTCTCTCCAGCTCCATAGTTATGAGGTCAGTCTGAACACATTCCCAAAGACCCATCACATGCACCTCAGTGGAAGCTAGAGGCAAGTGAAGAAACCTGAATCACTACATTACCTGAAAGAGACCTTTTGAAATCCAAAGAGGCCACAACCTGTTTATTAGCAAGTTTTTCTTTTCCCCTACCTAACATCCTACTAAAAGATGGAAGTCTTATGAGGATCATTATATGTGATGGACAACAAAGTTTCCTTGCACACCCGTTAGGTAATCAGAAACATTTTCAACTTCACTATAGACTAAAGGAGGAAGCTATCATAACTCCAAATCATAAAACATGAAGCAGGCCTGCACATTTTAAATGAGGGAAGAAAACATTCTTAATGCCATCATGTGCTTTCTCGGGCCTCAAGCAGTCAGCACATTTCTCCAAAAAGCATAATTCTGAAGAGCAGACACAGTGATTCTGATTCATCAATGAGTGAAAAGTAGGTGTCTGTGAAAGGCACGGGAGAGGAAGGTGATGTCTGTCTGAATCACAGTTTAACACCACAGAAAGCTGGGGAAAGACTAACTGAAAATTAGAGTGGAAGTGTCATTTTATTATATAAATTATTAAACTTTATTTTTTTTTTTTAAAGAGGCATGTATTTTTATTTATTTATGATTTATTATTTGTTTGTTTGTTTTTTTTTTTGTTTATACATGCACTGGGTACAGTCAGAAGCGCGGGAGGGCGAGAGAATTCACCAGAGCCAGAGCGGGGAGCAGAGCAGGCAGAAGGACCGAAGTACACTGCTGAGGGGAGCAGCGGGCGGCAGAGGTCTGCACGCCATGTGGGACCCTCCTCCGGTGGCCGGGGAGCAGCCGGGAATTGAACCGGCGCCACAGAGGCCGCGGGCAGCTTCGCAACCCAGCGCTCAACCGCTGCGCCACCGGGGAGGCCCCCATATTATATAAATTATTATGACACTGAGAACCTGACATAAACAGACCTAGGACTCAATGTCAAAAACTAATGGGAAGGGAAATCTAGGGCAAAGGAAATAGCATATTTAGTGTGAGGGTATTATGCACTGGTGGACAGCCAGTGCATAAATCCACCCACCCTACTACATAAATAACAAAAGAAAAAATCAATACTGTACCTTTGCACTTGCAAAAAAAATTTATAAAAAGAAAAAGGTAAATTAAGAGTATATGATGCAGGGCCTCCCCGGTGGCGCAGCGGTTGAGCACTGGGTTGCGAAGCTGCCCACAGCCTCTGCAGCGCCGGTTCGATCCCCGGCTGCTCCCCGGCCACCAGAGGAGGGTCCCACATGGCGCGCAGACCTCTCCTGCTGCCTGCTGCTCCCCTCAGCAGTGTACTTCGGTCCTTCTGCCTGCTCTGTTCCCTGCTCTGGCTCTGGTGAATTCTCTCACCCTCTGTTCCCTGCTCTGGCTCTGGTGAATTCTCTCACCCTCCCATGCTTCTGACTGTACCCAGTGCATGTATAAACAAACCATCAAACAAACAAACAAATAAATAAATAAAACATGCCTCTATAAAAAAAATAAAATTAAAAAATTTTAAAAAAAAATCTGAAGAGTATATGATGCAAGAATTACTCATAGAAACATACAAAGAGTTCAGATAAATAATTCTTCCCAATTTCAAAGACAGCCATAAAAGTATGACCCCTCTTTAAAAAAAAAGAAGAGCTCCAGGAAGATAAACAAAGGTACAAAGAAGAGACTATATTACAGCAGAAGGCAATGAAAATCAAGCTGGTTGAACAATAACAACAATTAACTAGAGAGAGAGAGAGAGAGAGATTATAGAGATAAAAGCCGCATTAAGAAGTACCCAAAATAGAAGAAATGTGACTAAAAAAGAAAGACATAGGGAAATCATATAAAAGAAAATGGTCAAGACCAAACACATAAAAAGAATTTACAAAGAAGACAATAGATATGGAGAAGGGAGAAATAGGGTCCAAATAACATACAGAAGTTTTCTTCAAAAAAGGCTTGTAATGAGAAAGGAATATATGTAAATTCAGAGCTAGGGTAAAGCTGCAAAATAAATAAAGCCTCAAATCTGTAGACTGATGACATTTATGGAACTTGAATAAAAACAGGATTATGTGGGTATTTAGGTAAGAGTAAGAAATCACGCACAAATAAGGAGAAAGATTGTCAGTCTAATTTCTCGAAGGGAAAAAAAAAAAACTGACTTAAAAGATCAGAGAGCAATGTGGCCTAAGTGCTGGAAACAATGATTTTGCCCCTGATTTTATACCCAGCCAATCTGTCCTAAAAATGCATATGTATTTTGTCTCATATAAGGACTTACTGTCTCTTTGAAAAATGAGACATACACACTAATATGAAACCATCCCCCCAAAAAACAAAGAATGGAGTGTATAGTACTTTATCATTTGCTAAGCAAACAACTCTACAAATATGTGTTTTCAAATGCATAGAATACCTCTGGACAAATGTAGAGCAAGCAATTAAGGAACAGGGATGAAAGGGAGGCTTGCTTTTTACCACAAACCCATTATTCTGTATGCATATTATATATTAAAAAAGTTTAAACTGAGACATTTGTCTATTTTCTTCTCTCATTATAGCATGAAATCAATACCTACTTTAGATCTTTCATTAATTCATACACACTAAATAGTGGCTATTCCTTTTATTTTTTTTAAAGATTTATTTATTTATGCATACAAGAGCTGGGTATAGGCCAGAGGTGTAGAAGGTGAGAGGATTCACCAGAAACAGAGTGGGGAGCAGAATAGGCAGATCTACTGAAATACACTGCTGAGGGGAGCAGTGGGCAAGACAGGAGAGGTCTGCTTCGCCATGTGGGTTGCTCCCTGGCTGGCTGGGGATTGAACCCCTTGCACCACCAGGGAGTCCCGTGGCTATTCCTTTTAAATTTCATTTTGGTTAACAGAGCAATCTCTGGCTGTAGATTTACCTATCTACCTACAACACCCAATACATTTCAGTCAATCTCTCTTTCTCAATTCTCTTCCTCACCTGAAAATGAGAAAAATTTCACCAGTAGTGGTGAGGATCACTTACAGATCTAAAATCCTAGATTTTTCTAAAATTTTATGTATGCAAAGTTCTGTTTTTTAAGAACTTAGTGGATTTCTGATGTGGTGTGGTCCAATATTAGAAAAGTACTTTTGTTTTGCTCAAGCATGTCTGCTTGGGGTTGGAATTTTTAAGATCTTTCCTTTAACAAACAATAAATGCTATTAAGTCAAATTCAGTGTGGGGATTTTAAAAAATAGACCGAAAGTGAAGTGACAAATGAAGTAGTACTTGAGGTCTCAAGTAAAATTTCAGCTTTCAAGACAAATGGGGATGTCCTAACACTATGAAAATGCTAGAACATTTTATCTTAAAAAGCTCTGTATTGGGCCTACCCAGTGGCGCAGCAGTTGAGCGCTGGGTTGCGAAGCTGCCCACAGCCTCTGCAGCACTGGTTCGATCCCCGCTGCTCCCCGGCCACTGGAGGAGGGTCCCACATGGTGCAGCAGACCTCTTTTGCCGCCCGCTGCTCCCCTCAGCAGTGTCCTTCGGTCCTTCTGCCTGCTCTGCTCCCCGCTCTGGCTCTGGTGAATTCTCTCACCCTCCCGCGCTTCTGACTGTACCCAGTGCTTGTATAAATAAATAAATAAATAAATCTTTTTTTTTTTAAAAAAAAAAAAGCTCTGTATTAAAAAAAAAAATACAAGACACAACATCTCTGTTTAGAAATGCTAAACCAAGCATAAAAAATTTCATGCTTTTAATTTGAACAGACCTAGGACTCAAGTGCAACAAGTTTACATAATTATCATAGGAACACTAACCCACACTCCCGGCAGATGACATCCTCTTTTCTTTACTGGAACGGAAGCCATGAGATATAAATTCTCTCAGTTTCTTGCATCAACAACCATTCTTTGCTATTCTCATACAGTGGCTGCAAGTCCTCTCCATTCAAGTATACGACCCCCATATTTAACAGCATGTGCACTAGACCTCCTATATGCCCCCCAACGAAACTATTTCTCTCCTTTTCTCTGTCAGGTTCCAGACCAAGTGTGCTCTGTACCTATTTTCTTACCACATACTTTTACACAAAAACCTTCTACAGTCTGGATGATAAAGCTGTATGCTGAAAGGTCAAAATCTTCAGCAATTTTTCTACTGTTTTCCTCATCCTAAGTATTCTTTATTTCTCAGCAGGAAAGAAGGCCTCTCCAAGGAGAAAAATCTATAAGATAAAATTTAAATAGGAATTAATGTGTAGTGGTAGGTGGGTGAGTGGGAATATCCAGAGGGACTGTTCTGATTTGTCAAAAAATAATCTCTGGGGCAAGGAAGATTAGCTATTTGAAAACAGCTTGCTGAACACAGGAAACCAGGAGAACGTGGGCTGGAAGAGAGACCGGCAAACAGAGGGAAATACTAAGGGGCTCCGACTGGAGAGAGATATCACCAGCTTTCTCTCTTTCAAAGATCAATCTGGGGGGCCTCCCCGGTGGCGCAGCGGTTGAGCGCTGGGTTGCGAAGCTGCGCGCGGCCTCTGCGGCGCCGGTTCGATCCCCGGCTGCTCCCCGGCCACCAGAGGAGGGTCCCACATGGCGCGCAGACCTCTCCTGCAGCCCGCTGCTCCCCTCAGCAGTGTACTTCGGTCCTTCTGCCTGCTCTGCTCCCCACTCTGGCTCTGGTGAATTCTCTCACCCTCCCACACTTCTGACTGTACCCAGTGCATGTATAAACAAAAACAAACAAACAAACCAGCAAACAAATAAATAAAGCATGCCTCTATAAAAAAAAAAAAAAAAAAAAAAAAAGATCAATCTGGCCCCATCTTGGAGAATGGATTAGATGAAACAAAAGTAAAAAGAAGGTGACTAGGCCAGGTAGAGGAGAGAAGAGGGCTAATTCAGGAGTGATATAAAGTGGGAAGTGCGAATTCAGAGATGGAGACAGGAAACAGTCAGTGAGGGAAAAACAGCGAAATCACTAGTGTTGCATGCGTAGTAGGACAGCAGGCCCAGGTACTGATGTGCACCTGCCCCTGGCATGTGATTTTCTCCAGATCAGGTATGTTGAGGTAGGTATAAACAGGGGGTGTGAGGGGGGGCTGAGTTCACCTAAGTTTGGGGTTACTGGAAGAATGAAGAGGTTGAGGAAGTCATTTGTAAATGAATGGCTATAATTATAGGCCAGGGAAACTAAGCAGGATAAAAAAGTGTGGGGTCTGCGGATGGGGAGGAAATCTAAGGACTAATGTGGAACAGAGACAGAGAGACAGACCACAAATTGATTGCTGCTCTCCAAGTACAGGGGGAGGGGTTCAGGGGAGGGAAGCTGAAGGCAGCCAAGAAGGGTAGAAGTGATGAGACCCATACTGTGTGCTTCAAAGAGCAAGGATTTGTTTTTTGCAAGAAGGAGGGGAACAGTGGTCTAAAATGACACCAGGAGAAGAACAATCCCATCTCCCATCTCTGAGGTGCATAAAGATAGGAGAGAAAAACCAGTGCCTGGTTTCTGTGAAGGCAGGTAAATCGGGGTAAGATTCAGAGAAAGGGCAGAGAATACATGGGTGTTTGTTGATGACAGAGAGAGACACAGAGGGCACGGGAAGGAGTTAAGAGGAAGCGGGGCGAGGATATGGAAGAGCATGGATAACTGAAGAGATTTTCAAATTGACCAGCCTGTCCTTGTCTTCACCATGGCCACCTAGTTGGCCCTGTCACCTGGGTGCTTGCCACTGACTAGTCTGCCCACACATACTCGCCCACGTTTTTGTCTGGTCATCCTCGATACAGGCAGAATGACCCTTTGTAAACAAAAGTTCATCATTTACAAAATCAAGGAAAAGGGGAAATAAAGGCAAGACGAGGACAACCAAACAGAGGCTTTTCACCTGCTTTTTAAAGTGTAAACTCAAAAAAGATGTGTAATACCGCAATCTCTGGCACGAGGATGGCCAGTGCCTCACCATTCTGTCATCAAGATTATATTCTACTTAAAAGTACTGACATTGTATGTTCAAATTCATCAGAGCAAGGCGTGGTGGGTGGAATGCATGAGAGTCATCTCAACTGCAAACTTTCCCCAGCTTAACTGAAGAGATCAGTTTAGCTGAATATTGTTCATAATAAGACTATGATATTTAAAACAATGGTTCAAAAACACAATTTCTTTCGTACTTCAAGAAAGTATTTTCTCACATTTAATGATCTATCTGTAACTGTATCCCGTTAAATCCCATTAACTACATTCCTGGTACAAGTGATGTTGATGTGGAAGATTTTCCATGAGTTGTTTGGAACATTCAACTTTCCTATCTACGTAACCATAAGGGAAAAAGAAAGGACACACCCTAAATTAATTTGACATTTGAGAGAGATTACTTACATCCTCTACCATCATGAACAAAAAAGCACTTCCTCCGAGATACCTCGTGATACAGTGAAAATATGAGACCTTCTATCGCAGTAGGCACCTGCTAAATATTTTTTTTTCGCCATTAGGAATGTAAAACTTACAAAACAAAATATTTGCCAAAAAGCATTTCCAAAAATAATAATAATAATCTGGAAGACACAGGCTGCAAGAAACATTTCTGATTGACTATTCAAGTCCTTTTTGTCATGCACAAATCCTAGATTCTTTTCCAATGTTAAGATTAGCATTGTACAGAATTACATCTCCGATAAAAATCAATGTATTCCACTATTTTAAAAAGACTTTGATCTTATATCGTGCTTCTATTTTTGAAAACAATCTGAAAGGTAAAATGATTTGTCAATTCAGCTATCACGAATTCTTAGAAAGGAGTAACTGCTTCCTGCCTCCTTCATAGGTTTTCATAGCATATCTTAAAAATAATCACCCTGCAGGGCCTCCCCGGTGGCGGAGCAGGTTGAGCACAGTGCTGTAAAGCTGTCCACAGCCTCTGCAGCACGGGTTCAGTCCCAGCCAGCCAGCGAGATACCCAAATGGCGTGGCAGACCTCTTCTGTCTCGCCCGCTGTTCCCCTCAGCGATGCTTTGGGTCTGTTTGCCTGTTCTGCTCCCTGCTGTCTCTGAAGAATCCTCTCACCCCTTCGCACTTCTGGCCTGTACCCCAGCTCTTGTATAAATAGATAAATCTTTTTTAAAAAATCACCCTGCATGAAAAGAAGAAGATCTTCATGTTTCTTCTTTGAGTATCAGGCTGGAAAGGATCCTAGAAATAACACACTTCAACCCAACCCTTTTTCCTCCTGCTCCGCAAAGAAGGAAATTAAGGAGCAATATGAATGATGTAAGTTATAAAAGCAAATATCCTGCAGTTTTCCTCAGAATAGCACTTAAATCTACGTCAAAAGCAAAAAAGTGAATGTAATTTAAATACTAAGACATACTTGCTTGTATATAGTAGACACTTACTGCATATATTTGTACCTAAAAAGACCTGTAGAATAGAGATGTTTCTTTGTTCATTTAAGTTCTTATTTCTTAACTATTACTACCAAAATATGATCATTAAATTGTGTATCAAACAGATGACTTATAGCCAGACTCTCCAGTAACAAGGGAATCTGTATGCCACACAGTTAATCAAATCAGGATATTTCCGTGATCTAATATTACCATTGTTCAATGATACCTGGAAAAGGAAACACAAACTTTAAAAAAGAATTCTCAAGGGCCTCCCCTGGTGGCGCAGTGGTTGAGCGCTGGGCTGCGAAGCTGCCCGCAGCCTCTACAGTGCCGGTTCGATCCCCGGCTGCCAGCAAGAGTCCCACATGGCGCACAGACCTCTCCTGCCACCAGCTGCTCCCCTCAGCAGTGTACCTGTCTGTCTGCCTGTTCTGTTCCCTGCTCTGTTGCTGGTGAATTCTCTCACTCTCCTGTGCTTCTGACTGTACCCAGTGCTTGTATAAATAAATAAATAAATAAATAAATAAATAAATAAATCTTTAAAAAAAAAAAAGAATTCTCAGAGTTAAGGTGCTGACAATAAGCAACACATAATTTTCCTATTAGTTAGATGTAATGACTTTGCTTATGTTACTTGTGTCAACATTTCTTTCTTAGGTAAAACATGATAAAAATATCTCAAACATTTTTATTCTATAGTAATTAACAATAACATTTTAATATAAGCTATGAGTCTTATACCTTAATAGGACATAAAAGGGTAGATATCATTATTCCACTTTTTTATTTAAAAATACTTTATTGTAAAATAGAGCTATGAGCTCTCTAGTGCCCTGCCAGTGGAAAATGAGATGCTTATTTTATGAAAACAAAAGGATACAACCATTTTTCCTAAGTTTCTTCTTCAACACTATCACCTTGGAAACAGTCTTTTATTTCTCTCATTATTATATGTGTATAATAATGACAAAAACATCAAGAGGAATTAGATATAAAATGATGAAGATGTGTTAATCTGTCACAAAAGATTATATTAAATATGCATGTGTTATAAATGTAATTAAATCTATCTCAAAGAATGTGAGTTGCAAAAACAAATATTTGGAACTGATCTGCAATCAGCTAGGTTGATTTGTTTCTGTTTAATTATCGCCTCATTAATTGATCAGTAACAACTTTAATTTTAGTTGTATTATTTTAAAAAAAAAAACCTACATTATTTTGTCCACAGTTTAATTATAGTAGTAGTTCCTTTTGGATTGGTGTGATAAGGTCACGCTCCACAGACAATACTGTAAATTATCTCAGCTTAATGAGTAACTCTAGTAGGTGAGTTTAACATAAGGAGCAACTACAGTTGTCTTTCATCCCACCAAGCCTACCAACCCCTGGACTCCTGTGTTGTGTTGGAACCTCACCTTCGCAGACTACTTAACCATTCATGGCTCAGCTTCTTCATCTGTAAAACCTCAGCTCACACATCGGTTGTGGGAACAAAGCAAGCAGCGCCTGGACATGGCAGGTGCTCGGCTGATGCCAGACAGTGGGGCAGTTTGACTCAGTGATACTATGGCCTTTCAAAGATTATCCTCTATCTTTTTCTCCTTTTACAAAATAGATTTTTGCTTGTTCTTCCCTTTTTCTTCTTCTGCCATTAATACCTCCTCCATTACATATCCTTTTAATCTATCTGATCCCTATCAGTATCTCTTTGGCTTTCTTTCATATTTTGCTACCATGGATGTCCCCCCAATAAAGTCCCTTTATGTAAGCTGGTGTTTCTGTCTACCCATCCCACACCTGACTTAAGTGGATAAAGGTCATCCACAAAATGTCTAAGTCTTCCCTATTCCTCAATTCCCATTTGCTGTCATTGCAACATGCTATTTCCTTTTAATCCTAACTTCATGTGACTGCTTAGTATTCTACTATTAGCTTTAGACACACAAGTTTGCCCTGATAGTCACGACATATATATTTGATATTCTGTTCTCTATGCTCTCACTTATCAAGGATTATCCAGCCAAGTCTGCAGTTTTCCCAGCCTCTGTGGCCATCAAGGACATTATTCCTAACAGATATACTAACAAATTTACTATCTCTTTTTACATTGCAATACCAACATAAATTCGATAGTTCAATGCTTGTATTTTTAAATTATAGTAGCAAATCGACTCCCAAAAGAATTATATTTTATGTTCTTAAAACATCCCATGAATTACAAATGGCAGGACAGAACGTTTTATACACACAAACAATAAAAATCTTAAAAAACCTTTTTTGCTATCATAGTTTAGTCTGGTTTCTTTGACAGATAAAGGTGAGATGCAGGAACTGATGCTCCATAATTATTCATCAGTTCCATCCAGTGAATAAGTGAATCAGCCCTTTACTCTGTATCAATTATATCTCAAAGAAGATCCTGATAAAAATCGAACTATCCATTAATTGACCATAATAGATAATGCACTTGGGAAGAGTCATAGACAGCTTATTAGATCTATAAACCATAGCCTTACTAGTAAGTATTAACAGTTACTATTAGTCTTTCATTGCTCCTCTTTGGAAACAGAAAGATGTGCAATTTCTATGGTTCTGTTGAATCGTCTGAGAAAGTATTTTTTATTTTGTTCTTCTTTTGTGAAATAATTTATGATATACCCCACAAAATGGAATAATTGTACACTGAGCTCAAATTCTCTAGTTGTTAATATTTTTTGCAAGGAAAGACTGTTAGGATGTCTCATTGCCCTTTAATACTTCGAGCTATTATCTACAAGTACAGACACTCTGTACATAAGCTCACTATAACCAGCAAAATCAGGAGGCTAATATTGCTCCATTGTTACCATCAGTTTCACCAATTGCCCCAATAATGCCCTTTATGGTATGGCCGAGATGTAATTTATGCTACTGTCTTCAGCTGTCATGTCTCTGGTCTCTCTCCATCTGGAACAACTCCTTAATTTTGCTTTGTCTTTCACGACCTTGATATTTCTGCAAAGTACAGATTAGTTGTCTTGCAGAGCATCCCTCGATTTGGGAGAACAGCTAGCCATGCTTACGCATTTTCACCAAGAATGCCACAGAAGTGACACTGTGCTTTTCTTCATCACTGGTTAACATGGCTTCTACCAAGTTTGTCCATGAGATGCCAAGCACTAAGTAAATACATCTAATTATGTTTCTTTTCTACCTATGAAAAGGCAAGGTCACACTGGTCCTCCCAATTCCAGTCAGACACAAGCTAACCTTCCTCATTCCCATTTGTATCGCCCTGATAGTGAGACACCAGCTCCATTATCCACCTAGTTAATGAATGTGCTACTTTTTCTTTCTCAGTTTGTCCAACACATATGTATGTTTTCTCTCCTATATATCATCATAATCCCAAGCATATGGATTAGAAAAAGAATATGATAGTGTTTTAACTAGGAAAGTATTTTAACTAAGATTAGAAAAAAAAATATGATAGTGTTTTAACTAAGAAAGGTAAACTGATTTGACACTGAAGTGGAATTTAAAAAGATATGTTTCTCCTTAGAGAAAAACTACACTGTACAGAAAGGAACAGAGTTCAAGATGAGCAGTGGACATGGGTTTGGGGACTTAGGACATGGGAAGATTTTCTGCAACTTAAACTTTAAAAAAGAAAAGAGTATCATCAACCTCTACCTCTAGATTCTATATGGGCTGTGAGTCAATGTTACCTCAATAAAAAAAATAATGCATTTAAAAAAAAAGAGCATCAATTTATAGGATGCGCTTTAAATACTACAGAAATGGGCCTCCCTGGTGCCACAGGAGGTTGAAAAAAATACTACAGAAATGGAAAAAGATGAACAAGGACATGTTAAACAAAAGCAACACATAGTTCTCATTGACAGACATTCTCTTGATTTTCCATCTAAATTCTCCATAGTAAAAGGTGGAAGAAAACAATTCATCAGGTCAGGCCAACTATTGGGGACAGTCATGTTTGGTACTAATCAGGCAATTATCAAGCCAACATGGCAGCCATTGGGAGAGATGGTTCACAGACACCGTAAGTCGGTTGAGAAGCTAATGTACTTGAAAGGATCCTTCATTCACCATGTTTGCTTGTGTAGCGCTTTCTCCTTCCACCATTGTTGACAGCTCTCTAGTCTAACTTCCCAAATTCTGTGATCAACTCCTAAGCCAAACACAAATTCTTTTCCTTTTTTAAAATTTTTTTAAAAGATTTATTTATTTATACAAGAACCGGGGTACAGGCCAAATGCACGAGAGGGTGAGAGGATACACCAGAGACAGAGTGGGGAACAGAACAGGCAGACTGAAGAAATACACTACTGAGGGGAGCAGTGGGCGAGACAGGAGAGGTCTGCCAAGCCATGTGGGACCCTTGTCGGCTGACCAGGATCAAACCGACTCTGCAGAGGCTGCGGACAGCTTTACCACGCAGCGCTCAACCGCCTGCACCACCAGGGAGGCCCCTTTTCCTTTCTCTTTCTTTTCCTACATACAACCCATTCAAGTACAAAGCCTTGCCAAAGTCCTATCATCAGCTAGTTATAATTCAATTATCTCCACAGATCAGTTTAAAATGTGGCTTTATCATGTCATGAATTTTCTCAGCTCAGAATATTTCTTAGATTCTGGTTGATTAACAGAATTTTAACTTTTCAACATGATCCTCACAGATTTGAGTATTGATGGCTTCAACCTATCAATTGCAACCTGTCATTCTGAGTTTTCTCTCCTCTCTCACATTCAACCAACATTCACAGGCCCTGGTCCCTGAACTTTTCCACCATTTCTTTAACTTGGAATAGTGATCTCAGCCCACTATACTTCTTTCCATTCTTCATTACCTACTATGTAATGCTATTTATTTTGTCAAATTTGTTCTTGCCTTTCTGCCTCATCTTTCCTGAAGCTACCGACACATCTAGCACTCTGCTAAACTGGATGGATAATTTTCTTCCTTTGAATTTCTATAACATTTGGTATTTCTGTGGAAATATCAACTGATGCCTGACACTGCCATCGTGAATGTACCGAGCTCAGCACTTCCTGAGTTTGTGAGGGCAGGTTAGTGTCTTATTCCTTTATGTGTCTCATGAAAAGCTTAGCAAAAGGCTTTGAGGTTAAAGATCAGTGGACCTTCAATAAACATCTATTGTATTAATAATAAAAATTAGCTAATTCAGTGAGATAGAAAATCTAATTTTTATTTTCATGATTACAGGATTACTAGAACACTCCAAAAACTGTGCTTCTAACTTAAAATAACAACCTACAGCAGACACAGCATAACGAGGTGCTTTCATAGCCTTAATGTATGTTATTCAGATAAGTGGCTTTAATCTTCGACTGTTGACATACATCACAGTTTTAATTCAGAACTCAAGATAGGTTGGGTAAGACTACAAAGCTATGTTTAAGCAAAAACATTAGTCATACTGCTCAGTAAAATGCTGACAATGATCGTAATTTTAAAATGGGCTTAAAATAACAGACCAAAGTTCTTCTAGCTACACAGAAGATGCCACTAAGTCCTTTTATGACACAAAGTCTACAAAGGACTGAGTATGTCAGAGGGGAGCACCCACTTACTGCTTACACACATGTCCTGAGCTTATTTAAAGAAAGAATTTCAAAAGAAATTTTAAAATGTTGCTTAAAATTCCACTCCAATTCTACAATTTTACTTTCATGTCCACACACAAAAATACGATCTATTCAGATTGTTAAGGCAAATCCTTTTCGTTCTGATGACTGAAAGCAAAATAAGTCCCTTTCATTGCCTGTAAAACTTTGTTCCCGAATGCAAAGGAGACTAGGACTGGCACTTTTCTCTGAGCCTTAAAAAAATGACATGGCTAACACAGGAGTCTTGGCAGTCCTTACTATAAAAAATATGCCTATCGCAACGCAAGCTGGAAGCTAACAGGAATGGCTGAGTGCAGAATGACTGGCAAAGCACAAGAGATTAAGGCGCAAACCACATTGGTTCCTGGAGGCCTTCAAAGAGAGAAACTAGATTTAAAAAAGTAAAAGCTGACATTTTAAAAACATTTAATTTCTAATAGCTATAAAAATTTAAAATATTTCAAGCAATGTTACTGTGAGATGAGGCTCAGGTCTCAGGACAGACCAAAGCCTGGGAAAAGATGCAATAGCCTGAAAAATTATCTTGGTTTTTCTTTCTCTTACTAACCAAAGAGCAACACTTTAAATTCTTCTAAAAAGTTTACAATCACTTGTTTGTGATACATCCCTGGCAGCAAGAACAAACTTTGCATGAACTACTCTTCTAGGCAGCAGTAGTGGACAGTCAAGTCCTTCTTTTAAACTCACCTTTTAAAATTAAAAGTCATTTTGGAAACCATTTCTACCATTAAAAAAAAATGCCATTGCCTATAGCACTACAAAACTAAGATCAACCATTGCACAGCACCAACAGTTATGACTCAACACTTCTGGGAGGGTGGTCTCCAGACAGCAAGAGCACACACAAAGACACACCCCAGGGACTGAGGTTGTACCTGAGGGTGCCTCCCTTCCATTAAGGAAGTGTCTTTAGGAAGGCGCTATTAAAATCCACGCTGCCTAGATTAACTCATTTGTACATAAGCTCACAGATTCATTTCTCAGGTTATGCAGCTTTCACGTCATATGAGTCATTGTTGATGAAAAGTACTAGGAACATTTTAAAAAGCATACTGGGAAGGACCTACAGGAGAAGTGGGTAAGGTCGCTAAGCACAATGAACAAAAATCACATCCCTTCTATTACAGAAAATCTCAAACATACAAAGAAACAGCGAGAATAGCTTAATAAACCCTCTATTTCCTTCCCAAGTTCAAAACTCATTGACTTAAGTTTTGAATCGTGTTTCATCTATATCTCCAATGATTCACCTACCTGCTCCAAGACTATTCAGAAATACACCCCACCCCGTATTGTTTCACCCATAAGATCAATGAATACTTTCCCTGTGTAAGTTTAGCCCAGAGTGCTGTCGTATACATCAAGCTATTGGCAACAAACTCATCAAAACATTAATTTACTATTCAGTGATAATGCCTGTCTTCTTTTTAAGTCACACATATATGTTGGTGTCTTTGAGCCCCAAGGGGACTGGCAGGTGGAACTGGGTGGTGGGACAGAGCTGTAAAAGGTTACCTGAAAAGCAATCCGTATCACATACATACACAGCAATTCTGCTTTCTGTAATTTCTATTCATTGAAGGATGAGGTCAGAATGAAGTGTTCCCTTAGTCTGGGTCACAAAAGTAATTCAAGATGCATATAAAAATGCTTATTACCATTCAAGTTCTCTAAACCCATTCAACCATTCAGTCCTTTGCTTTCTGGTAAGACTGCCAACAACTATGCCAATTAGTGTCAATTGCGATGTTAGATTTTGTAACATCTGCACCTGCCAGCCAGTTTAGCCTGCAGGAGCAGAAAGAAGGCACTGGTGGTTACAAGTTCCAGTAAAGCTAAACCCTAACCACTTTTGCATTACCATTCAGGAGTCTACAGGTTCACCTATCAGCTTTCCTCTAATAATATATTTGCAAATTAGTTTCTACAGAGGATTTCTTCTTTTATGTGTGTGTGTGGGAGCAGATTTACCTATTATGTTGTAATCTATAACACAGCAATTTTTTTTAAACCCAAAGTTTTATAACCATGGAAAATCTAACCTATAAGAAATGTGGGAATTATTATATAGTTTCTTCAAACTTTCACAAGTGCTAAATTGATGTTTCATTTAAACATGTGATTTTTTAAAAATCACCATTCATATTCTGAATGAAATGTTTCTCATTTTATATCTAGATTTTGATGAAAAGGTCTTAGAATTTTCAAGTCAAAACTTAAAGTACTTATAAAAGAACAAATTGTGTTTAACATGGAAGACACATTTGGAATTGATATTACGTATCTTCATATTCAAGTGTATATTGCATCTTAAATTTTAAATAATTGTTGATAATCTGAAAGCATGCAATACTTTTGAACTATTCAAAATACAAAATACAAGTGTTAATTTATCCTCTGATCAAAATGCTTCACTTTAGCTTATTATAATTAATAGCAACATAGTAATTTTTTTTAATTCACAATTGAAGCAAATTGCATTTCACTGATAAAAGCTTCTGGAAGTGATACAGTGGTTAAAGACAAAGTACATTACTAAAGAGAAATAAAAATTGCATGTCAATATCTAAAAGTAT